>NC_090732.1:1120172-1140172 GCF_036898095.1 Palaemon carinicauda | reverse complement strand
TATAGCATCTTGATTTTCTAACTATGGTTGTAGCTTAGCTAATAATAATAATAATAATAATAATAATAATAATAATAATAATAATAATAATAATAATAATAATAACTTCAAAAGTTCAAGCTCGCAGCAAATGTTTTTTTTTTTTTTTTTGTTAAAAAGACTGACATAAGTCTTTATAGTATATGTGTGTATATATATATATATATATATATATATATATATATATATATGTGTGTATATATATATATATATATATTATATGAAATATCTCTTTATTTTGATTATTTATTATTTCTCATATCGTTTATTTATTTCCTTATTTCCTTTCCTCACTGGGGTATTTTTCCCTATCGGAGCCCTTGGACTCATAGCATCTTGCTTTTCCAACTACGATTGTAGCTTAGCTAGTAATAATAAAGATAATAAAATAGCCTATATTAGCAAATGATGGTCATCGTATAAAAGTAGCGACTAAACGGAAGATGCATTGGAACTCTTGATGTAAGAGAGAATATTATAGTGCAACACGTTAGCTGTTGATGGCCTTAAAAAGACCTGTTGGAGACGGAGACAGCCTTTACTTGGGCGCCTACGCATTCCTAGACTAGCATTTGTAATTGGTGGATACGATTGTCAAATGTATGTAATGATGCTAAAGCCACCTGTTTCCCAAAGGCCTGGGAAAGAGATGATTATTCGCAATAATTAGCAAGTTTTGACCAAACTTAGTAGAAGAGAGAGTCATAAAAACGGTATTTTTGTTTATATATACAGTAATATCACACTTGACCCTGTTCATTAATATCTGAAATTTTATAAACCGATACATGAGAACAAAATGTAAATGGATTCTTCGGATATATGATAGTATTTGATAGAGATTGAAGTTTTTATATCTCTTGATTATAGCTCTAGACATCTACTTCTGTTAATTAGAATTTTAGGAAATATGTAACCATTTTTGGTCAAGTAACTTAGTTCCAAACTGGTTCTTATTCTTATTAATTCAAACAATACAGTAGTGTTTTCCTAATTATATATGATTTTAAACAATTTATTTTAGAAAGAGTCATATACAAGTAAATTTCGTAAATTATTCTGATATTTTAATTTAAGAAAATGTTAGAAAAAACTCGTTGAAATTGGCTCCAGTCCTGGTGAGTTAGTAGGGCTTGCAAAGAGTCCAAGCCCTTAATATAAGATTTTTATACTGTTCTAATTTCTACACTGTACAAAATTTTTTACACTGTACAAGATTTCTACAGTGTACATGCTTTATATTCTGTACACGATTTCTACAATGCACAAAATTTCTACGCTGTACAGGCTTTATACTCTGTACACGATTTCTACACTGCACAAAATTTCTACGCCGTACAGGCTTTATACTCTGTACACGATTTCTACACTGCACAAAATTTCTACGCTGTACAGGCTTTATACTCTGTACACGTTTTCTACACTGCACAACATTTCTACGCTGTACAGGCTTTATACTCTGTACACGATTTCTACACTGCACAACATTTCTACGCTGTACAGGCTTTATACTCTGTACACGTTTTCTACACTGCACAACATTTCTACGCTGTACAGGCTTTATACTCTGTACACGTTTTCTACAATGCACAACATTTCTACGCTGTACAGGCTTTATACTCTGTACACGTTTTCTACAATGCACAACATTTCTACGCTGTACAGGCTTTATACTCTGTACACGATTTCTACACTGCACAACATTTCTACGCTGTACAGGCTTTATACTCTGTACACGATTTCTACACTGCACAACATTTCTACGCTGTACAGGCTTTATACTCTGTACACGATTTCCACACTGCACAACATTTCTACGCTGTACAGGCTTTATACTCTGTACACGATTTCCACATTGCACAACATTTCTACGCTGTACAGGCTTTATACTCTGTACACGTTTTCTATCTGTGCACGATTTCTACACTGCACAACATTTCTACCCTGTACAGGCTTCATGCTCTGTGCACGATTTCCACACTGCACAACATTTCTACCCTGTACAGGCTTCATGCTCTGTGCACGATTTCCTCACTGCACAACATTTCTACCCTGTACAGGCTTCATGCTCTGTGCACGATTTCCTCACTGCACAACATTTCTACCCTGTACAGGCTTCATGCTCTGTGCACGATTTCCTCACTGCACAACATTTCTACCCTGTACAGGCTTCATGCTCTGTGCACGATTTCCACACTGCACAACATTTCTACCCTGTACAGGCTTCATGCTCTGTGCACGATTTCCTCACTGCACAACATTTCTACCCTGTACAGGCTACATGCTCTGTGCACGATTTCCTCACTGCACAACATTTCTACCCTGTACAGGCTTCATGCTCTGTGCACGATTTCCTCACTGCACAACATTTCTACCCTGTACAGGCTTCATGCTCTGTGCACGATTTCCTCACTGCACAACATTTCTACCCTGTACAGGCTTCATGCTCTGTGCACGATTTCCACACTGCACAACATTTCTACCCTGTACAGGCTTCATGCTCTGTGCACGATTTCCTCACTGCACAACATTTCTACCCTGTACAGGCTACATGCTCTGTGCACGATTTCCTCACTGCACAACATTTCTACCCTGTACAGGCTTCATGCTCTGTGCACGATTTCCACACTGCACAACATTTCTACACTGCACAACATTTCTACGCTGTACAGGCTTTATACTCTGTACACGTTTTCTACAATGCACAACATTTCTACGCTGTACAGGCTTTATACTCTGTACACGTTTTCTATCTGTGCACGATTTCCACACTGCACAACATTTCTACCCTGTACAGGCTTCATGCTCTGTGCACGATTTCCTCACTGCACAACATTTCTACCCTGTACAGGCTTCATGCTCTGTGCACGATTTCCACACTGCACAACATTTCTACGCTGTACAGGCTTCATGCTCTGTGCACGATTTCCTCACTGCACAACATTTCTACGCTGTACAGGCTTCATGCTCTGTGCACGATTTCCTCACTGCACAACATTTCTACCCTGTACAGGCTTCATGCTCTGTGCACGATTTCCACACTGCACAACATTTCTACCCTGTACAGGCTTCATGCTCTGTGCACGATTTCCACACTGCACAACATTTCTACCCTGTACAGGCTTCATGCTCTGTGCACGATTTCCTCACTGCACAACATTTCTACGCTGTACAGGCTTTATACTCTGTACACGTTTTCTATCTTTGCACGATTTCTACACTGCACAACATTTCTACCCTGTACAGGCTTCATGCTCTGTGCACGATTTCCTCACTGCACAACATTTCTACCCTGTACAGGCTACATGCTCTGTGCACGATTTCCTCACTGCACAACATTTCTACCCTGTACAGGCTTCATGCTCTGTGCACGATTTCCACACTGCACAACATTTCTACACTGCACAACATTTCTACGCTGTACAGGCTTTATACTCTGTACACGTTTTCTACAATGCACAACATTTCTACGCTGTACAGGCTTTATACTCTGTACACGTTTTCTATCTGTGCACGATTTCCACACTGCACAACATTTCTACCCTGTACAGGCTTCATGCTCTGTGCACGATTTCCACACTGCACAACATTTCTACCCTGTACAGGCTTCATGCTCTGTGCACGATTTCCACACTGCACAACATTTCTACCCTGTACAGGCTTCATGCTCTGTGCACGATTTCCACACTGCACAACATTTCTACCCTGTACAGGCTTCATGCTCTGTGCACGATTTCCTCACTGCACAACATTTCTACGCTGTACAGGCTTCATGCTCTGTGCACGATTTCCTCACTGCACAACATTTCTACGCTGTACAGGCTTCATGCTCTGTGCACGATTTCCTCACTGCACAACATTTCTACCCTGTACAGGCTTCATGCTCTGTGCACGATTTCCACACTGCACAACATTTCTACCCTGTACAGGCTTCATGCTCTGAGCACGATTTCCTCACTGCACAACATTTCTACGCTGTACAGGCTTCATGCTCTGTGCACGATTTCCACACTGCACAACATTTCTACCCTGTACAGGCTTCATGCTCTGTGCACGATTTCCACACTGCACAACATTTCTACCCTGTACAGGCTTCATGCTCTGTGCACGATTTCCACACTGCACAACATTTCTACCCTGTACAGGCTTCATGCTCTGTGCACGATTTCCACACTGCACAACATTTCTACCCTGTACAGGCTTCATGCTCTGTGCACGATTTCCTCACTGCACAACATTTCTACGCTGTACAGGCTTCATGCTCTGTGCACGATTTCCACACTGCACAACATTTCTACCCTGTACAGGCTTCATGCTCTGTGCACGATTTCCACACTGCACAACATTTCTACCCTGTACAGGCTTCATGCTCTGTGCACGATTTCCACACTGCACAACATTTCTACCCTGTACAGGCTTCATGCTCTGTGCACGATTTCCACACTGCACAACATTTCTACCCTGTACAGGCTTCATGCTCTGTGCACGATTTCCACACTGCACAACATTTCTACGCTGTACAGGCTTCATGCGCTACACTGTACAAGATTTTTACACTGTACAGGATTTTGACACTGAACAAGATTTCTACACTGTACGAGATTTCTACACTGAAGAAGTTTTCTACACTGTACAAGCTTTCTACACTGAACAAGATTTCTACACGGTACAAGAAAGTGTTCGAATGCACCTGATCTGACTCTGTTATGCTGATAATTACGCAGAAAGGCACATTACTTTTGTTTTAGATTGACTGCCTCTTTCAGACATAGTCTACGTGTAAATTTATCAAGATTATGCTATCAATAAATTTGTTGAAAATAGAAGAGTATTTTCATATGAAAGATCTAGGGGTTTTGAAATCAAGAATTTGAAGATTTAGTCTGTATATTTACGGGTATTAAGCTTATGCTGTTAGTAATTTATCTGAAAATAGAAACGTACCATCCTGTAAAAGATCAGAGGACTTTGAAATCAAGATTTTCAAGTTTTATTTGTAAATTTACATTCATTAAGCTTATGTTGTTAATAAATTTTCTGAAAATAGAAACTTCCTTTCCTATAAGAGATGAAGGGGCTTTGAAATCAAGAATCAACCTCCTAGGTAGCAGGATGGTCAGGGCACCAGCCGCCCGTTGAGATACTACCGCTAGAGAGATATGGGGTCCTTTGACTGGTCAGACAGTACTACATTGGATCCTTCTCTCTGGTTACGGTTCTTTCCCTTTGCCTACACATACACCGAATAGTCTGGCCTATTTTTGAAAGATTCTACTCTGTTCTCATACACCTGACAACACTGAGATTACCAAATAATTCTTCTTCACCCAAGGGGTTAACTACGGCACTGTAATTGCTCAGTAGCTCCTTTCCTCTTGGTAAGGGTAGAAGAGAGACTTTAGTTATGGTAAGCAGTTCTTCTAGGAGAAGGACACTCCAAAATCAAACTAATTGTTCTCTAGTCTTGAGTAGTGCCATAGCCTCTGTACCATGGCCTTTCACTGTCTTGGATTAGAGTTCTCTTGCTTGAGGGTACACTCGGGAACACTATTCTACCTTATTTCTCTCCCTCTTGTTTTGTTAAAGATTTTTATAGTTAATATAGGAAATATTTATTCTAATATTGTTACTATTCTTAAAATATTTTATTTTTCCTTGTTTCCTTTCCTCACTGGGCTATTTTCCCTGTTGGGGCCCCTGTGCTTATAGCATTCTGCTTTTCCAACTAGGGTTGTAGCTTAGCAATTAATAGTAATAATAATAATAATCTAGGAATTTTGTGAAAGGGCTCACATTCTTTACCTGTAAATTAAAGTTATTGCTGAAAAAAAGTTGTAGCAAGCTGAAAGGAGGTTAAATTTCAACAAAAAAAAAATAAGAACATTAGAGTGTATGGGCGTTATGATGGAAGGTAGTGTCATGTCGAATTATAGTATATGACTACGCCTTTGGCTATAGCAGTGGGTCGTAGGTGTGACTTCCTACGTAAGAACGATCATGAATGACGTCAAACGCTCTATTGCTAAAGACATTTCATCTTCGGCTGAAAGGAAAACTGGTAAATGTTGATGCCAAAATTGTACATCTGGATTCATATATCGTTTGAATGGATTTACCTGTGTATGAAGGAATATATATATATATATATATATATATATATATATATATATATATATATATATATATATATATTTATATATTTTACATATATATTTATATATATACATATATATATATCTATCTATATATCTGGGGTTCGATTTCCGCTCAAACTAGTTAGTTTTTTTGGTCGCTGCAACGTCACCATCCTTGTGAGGATGGGGGGGGGGGGGGGGGTTTGGAGCCTGTAGGTATGTCTGCTGAGTTATCAGCAGCCATTGCCTTCCCACAATGGTCTGAGCTTGGGTGGACAGCAGCCATTGCCTGGCTTGGGTGAAGAGGGCCTTGGGCACTGATCATATGTATATATGGTCAGTCTCTAGGACATTATCTTGCTTGATTGATTGATTGATTGATTTGAAGTTCTCGGCTTGAGCGGCCTTTAAACCTTTAAAACAAGGTTTTGTTAATGATGGTCATCTTTTAAGAGGAACTAGAAGGAAGATGAGGTGGTATGTCACTGTCCCTTGCTTCTGCCATTCATGAGTTGCGTTTAAACCTTTAAAACAGGTTCTGTTAATGATGGTCATCTTTTAAGAGAAACTAGAAGAAAGATGAGGTGGTATGTCACTGTCCCTTGCTTCTGCCATTCATGAGTTGCGTTTAAACCTTTAAAACAAGGTTTTGTTAATGATGGTCATCTTTTAAGAGGAACTAGAAGGAAGATGAGGTGGTATGTCACTGTCCCTTGCTTCTGCCATTCATGAGTTGCGTTTAAACCTTTAAAACAGGTTCTGTTAATGATGGTCATCTTTTAAGAGGAACTAGAAGGAAGATGAGGTGGTATGTCACTGTCCCTTGCTTCTGCCATTCATGAGTTGCGTTTAAACCTTTAAAACAGGTTCTGTTAATGATGGTCATCTTTTAAGAGGAACTAGAAGGAAGATGAGGTGGTATGTCACTGTCCCTTGCTTCTGCCATTCATGAGTTGCGTTTAAACCTTTAAAACAGGTTCTGTTAATGATGGTCATCTTTTAAGAGGAACTAGAAGGAAGATGAGGTGGTATGTCACTGTCCCTTGCTTCTGCCATTCATGAGTTGCGTTTAAACCTTTAAAACAGGTTCTGTTAATGATGGTCATCTTTTAGCAGGAAGATGAGGAGAAGGAGATGGTGTGCGATGGGCGGGGTTGTCTTAAAGTAGACACCACTAACCCCCGGACAAAATCATTTTTGCTCTACAACTTGTTTTTATTAATTTTGTGGGCGTTGTGAATGATGTGAACCTCGATTCTACCGTGTATACTTTATTTTCACGTATAAAATTCTAACTCTTAAAATGGGAATGTAATGAAAGATTATTTCTCTCTCTCTCTCTCTCTCTCTCTCTCTCTCTCTCTCTCTCTCTCTCTCTCTCTCTCTCTCTCTCTCTCTCTCTCTCTCTCTCTCTAATCATTGTGAGAATTTACTATTGATGAAACCTTGTAAATATATTGTAAAAGATATATTTTTATATTTTATACTTCTATATTGTAAGCAATTATTTCAATGTATTCTTATATTGTAATTAATACATATTATATAATGGAAATAAACCTTATTATTATTATTATTATTATTATTATTATTATTATTATTATTATTATTTCTCTCTCTCTCTCTCTCTCTCTCTCTCTCTCTCTCTCTCTCTCTCTCTCTCTCTCTCTCTCTCTCATAAAGTTTAATCTAATTGTAGGCATATCACGTAACCGTCCTTTAAATCAAGTACAAAAACTTTCTCTCTTTTATCTGATCAGTATTCGAACTACAGTGTTCGACAGACACGTCTCTGTCTCAATATCATGAGTTTTTCTCTTCTTTTGCAATGACAGATACGCCTCTGTCTCAATATCATGAGTTTTTCTCTTCTTTTGCAATGACAGATACGCCTCTGTCTCAATATCATGAGTTTTTCTCTTCTTTTGCAATGACAGATACGTCTCTGTCTCAATATCATGAGTTTTTCTCTTCTTTTGCAATGACAGACACGTCTCTGTCTCAATATCATGAGTTTTTCTCTTCTTTTGCAATGACAGATACGCCTCTGTCTCAATATCATGAGTTTTTCTCTTCTTTTGCAATGACAGATACGCCTCTGTCTCAATATCATGAGTTTTTCTCTTCTTTTGCAATGACAGATACGCCTCTGTCTCAATATCATGAGTTTTTCTCTTCTTTTGCAATGACAGATACGCCTCTGTCTCAATATCATGAGTTTTTCTCTTCTTTTGCAATGACAGATACGCCTCTGTCTCAATATCATGAGTTTTTCTCTTCTTTTGCAATGACAGATACGCCTCTGTCTCAATATCATGAGTTTTTCTCTTCTTTTGCAATGACAGATACGCCTCTGTCTCAATATCATGAGTTTTTCTCTTCTTTTGCAATGACAGATACGCCTCTGTCTCAATATCATGAGTTTTTCTCTTCTTTTGCAATGACAGACACGTCTCTGTCTCAATATCATGAGTTTTTCTCTTCTTTTGCAATGACAGACACGCCTCTGTCTCAATATCATGAGTTTTTCTCTTCTTTTGCAATGACAGATACGCCTCTGTCTCAATATCATGAGTTTTTCTCTTCTTTTGCAATGACAGATACGCCTCTGTCTCAATATCATGAGTTTTTCTCTTCTTTTGCAATGACAGATACGCCTCTGTCTCAATATCATGAGTTTTTCTCTTCTTTTGCAATGACAGATACGTCTCTGTCTCAATATCATGAGTTTTTCTCTTCTTTTGCAATGACAGACACGTCTCTGTCTCAATATCATGAGTTTTTCTCTTCTCTTTGCAATGGCATATAAGGCTGTCTCAATATCTTGAGGTTTTTCTTTTCTCTCTGCAATGGCAGAGACGTCTCTGTCTCAATGCTATAAGGTATTTCTCTTCTCTTTGCAATGACAGACACGTCTCTGTCTCAATGTCTTGAGGTTTTTCTCTTCTCTCTCTGCAATGACAGACACGTCTGTCTCAATATCTTGAGGTTTTTCTCTTCTCTTTGCAATGACAGACACGTCTCTTTCTTAATATCTTGAGGTTTTTCTCTTCTCTTTGCAATGACAGACACGTCTCTGTCTCAATATCTTGAGGTTTTCTCTTCTCTTCGCAATGACAGACACGTCTCTGTCTCAATATCTTGAGGTTTTCCTCTTCTCTTTGCAATTGCAGACACGTCTTTGTCTCAATATCTTGAGGTTTTCTTTTCTCTCTGCAATGGCAGACACGTCTCTGTCTCAATGTCTGGAGGTTTTTCTCTTCTCTCTGCAATGACAGACACGTCTCTGTCTCAATATCTTGAGGTTTTCTTTTCTCTCTGCAATGGCAGACACGTCTCTGTCTCAATGTCTGGAGGTTTTTCTCTTCTCTCTGCAATGACAGACACGTCTCTGTCTCAATATCTTGAGGTTTTCTTTTCTCTCTGCAATGACAGACACGTCTGTGTCTCAATGTCTGGAGGTTTTCTTTTCTCTCTGCAATGACAGACACGTCTTTGTCTCAATATCTTGAGGTTTTCTTTTCTCTCTGCAATGGCAGACACGTCTCTGTCTAAATGTCTTGAGGTTTTTCTTTTCTCTCTGCAATGACAGACACGTCTGTGTCTCAATATCTTGAGGTTTTTCTCTTCTCTCTTCAATGATAGACACGTCTGTGTCTCAATGTCTTGAGGTTTTTCTCTTCTCTTTGCAATGAGACAGCTCTCTGTCTCAATACCGTGAGGTTTTTCTCTTCTATTTGCAATGACAGACACGCCTCTTTCTCAATATCATGAGATTTGTCTCTTCTATTTGCAATGACAGACACGTCTGTGTCTTGATATCATAAGGTTTTTCTCTTTTTGCAATGACAGACACGTATGTCTCAATATTGTAAAGTTTTTCTTTTCTCTTTGCTATAACAGACACGTATGTCTCGATATCATAAGGTTTTTCTCTTCTCTTTGCAATGACAGACACGTCTCTGTCTCAATATCTTGAGGGTGAGGTTTTTCTCTTCTCTTTGCAATGACAGACACGTCTCTTTCTTAATATCTTGAGGTTTTTCTCTTCTCTTTGCAATGACAGACACGTCTCTGTCTCAATGTCTTGAGATTTCTCTCTTCGCTTTGCAACGACGATTGATTTGTAACCGCACCTGACATCAGAGCAACAATCAAATACTACGCATGCAAAGCAGGGGCTAGATAGCTCCGTGTAGAACCCGACTTCTATACCAGTCACTACCTCAATGCATTTTGTCCAGCATTACCCCCCCCCCCTCCCCTACCCCCCTTGAAGTCGATACCTGGCTACCTCTGGAGAGCATTTGCTTGCATTACCAGCCACCTTCAATCGCTGCTTGGTTAGCTATTCAGTGAGTCGTACCCATTAAGGTGTGGGTTTGAAATAGGTATGAGTTAGTACGAGTGCCGTGTTGGGCTGGGTAGAAAGGTGTGGGCGGGAGGGGCGAGGCCCAGCTACGCCCGTGTACTCCGCCCTGGCCAGTCTGCATCACTAATCATCCCCCCACCTTCTTCGTGCACACCTTATACAAAGAACACACACACATATACATACATACGTACATACATACGTGTGACGGAGGGCATTTAAGGCAGGAGAGTATCTTGTTGAAGATTGGCACTGTGTGGTCTTGTAAGTCTTCTCATTATCGTTCATATATACATACATACACGCACACACACACACACACACATATATATATATATATATATATATATATATATATATATATATATATATATTTATATTTATATATAAATGCCTAAAACTCAGAGGAAACAGTATTGCTCACATGCATAAAAAAAAGATGAAAAATTGAAAAATTGAAAATAGAGTGAATTTTTACTTTTCGTCTTCATCATTTTCCATGTGGCTTTTTACACACACACGCGCATATATATATATATATATATATATATATATATATATATATACATATATATATACATATATATATAGATAGATAGATAGACAGATATATACAATATATATATATATATATATATATATATATATATATATATATATACATATATAGATTTGTAAATTATTATTGTTATTATTATTATTATTATTATTATTATTATTATTAGTATCATATTATATACTAGCTAAGCCACAACCCTAGTTGGAAAGTCATGATGCTATAAGCCCAAAGGCTCCAACAGGGAAAAATCACTCAGTGAGGAAAGTAAATAAGGAAGTCAATACACAACAAGAGAAGTAGTGAACAATAAAAATAAAATGTTATAAGAACTAACATTTAAATAGATTTTTTCACATATAAACAATTTGTCGAGAAAAAGATTCAAAGTAAAGAGAGTGTACAAACCATGTGTTACACAATCGTACATAGTTCATTTTGTGAATATATTATGCTTGTATCTTCGCTCTCCCCTCGCACTAAAAAGGACCTGAAAAAACATGTCTATTTTTTTCACCGGTAACGGTGTCAATTTTGAACAGGAAATTTCCTGTTGCCCTGAGCTTTTGTATATAAAAGAGAGTGTTCTATAATAAACTCACTCAGTTGCTTTCATCCTGCCTTTGAGTCACAACCTTCTCTCGGCTCTTCACAATAGGAAACCATAACACTGAAGAATAAGCTTTATTTTTTCTACGGTGCCCCGCGCAAGGCATACTGTAGCACTTACATGATATCTTAAATAGGTACAAAAATATGAAAGGAGAAGTGATTAGTGTGGGTAGAAAAATCTGGATGTTATTGCCTTGAAATTCCATTATAGTTAGAAACTTATTATTATTATTATTATTATTATTATTATTATTATTATCATTATTATTATTACAAACTAAGCTACACTCTAGTTAGAAAAGCAGGATGCTATAAGCCCAAGGGCTCCAACAGGGAAAATAGCCCAGTGAGAAATGGAAATAATGAAAAAATAGAATAATATGCCCGAATTTACCCTCAAGCCAGAGAACTCTAACCAAAGACGGTGGAAGACCACGGTACAGAGGCTATGACACTTCAAAAGACTATTTATCCGGTAAGGTTATTTTGCTGATATCGAAGCAAGGATTCGAAAAGCTGAACACTTTAGAGGTATTGATCGAAACCATCTCAATTGTAAAAAGGAACAAATATGTTTTTTTTTCTAGAACAAAATTGTACCATCTATCGAATTAGAATCATATGTATGTTAGCATAATGTGCTCTTATTATAAATATGTGTATTTAACGGTTGTTGTGGTCTGATTGGTAACGTCTCTGCCTGGTGTTTGCCAGTCGGGGGTTCGAGTCCCGCTCAGACTCGTTAGTGCCATTAGTGTCTGCAACCTTGCCATCCTTGTGATCCAAGGTTGGGGGGTTTGGGGGAGCCTAAAGGTTTATCTGCCGAGTCATCAACAGCCACTGCCTGGCCCTCCCTGGTCCTAGCTTGAGTGGAGAGGAGGCTTTGGCGCTGATCATATAATATATAGTCAGTCTCTCCTTCTTACTAGGGCAATGTCACTGTCCCCTGCCTCTGCCATTCATGAGCGACCTTTAAACCTTTATATATGTTATAATTCTATTACGTAAGTGAATACTTTGTACAGTATATTATTATTACATTTTTATTTTTGAAAAGTAAGTCTATCATCATATCATAGTGAAATAAACATGATATACAACGTAGAATGGAGGCACTTCAGGACAGAGTTTGGACATGTAATAATTTCTGTCAAGGTTTGGAACTACTTCAGTATCTATTTTTGCTTTCACGGTGCTAACTCCAAATTTCTAATAAAATTGCCTTTAATTTCATTGTATATTGTTCTACAAACACAACCATATTATTAATCTGTCCAGGTTTTCTTTGCAATCAAACCTTCTACTCTTCCACTTAACTAAATATAAAAGAAAGGGTCGAAGTGAACAAAATAAAATATGATTTTTCTTTTTTTTAATATTCTTCCCGTCTCAGTTTCCCGTTCCATGCAAGTCTGCTCTTCTTGTACCTTTCCACTTAACTAAAGATAAAAAAGTGGTAGAAGTAAAGAAAATAGAATATAAAAAAAATAAATTAAAAAAAAACCGCGCTGCCAAGGGCGGAGGATCAACTTAACATCGCCCGGTAGTAGCAGGTTCATCGGACCACGCCTCTAGACTACACTTCCTCCTACGTGCCCTTAAATGCGGTCACAAAGGCAATATTAACACCCATAGTCTCTTCCATGGTCCATAGATTTCTGTCCACTCCCCTTCATCAAAGTTATAAACTTCCTAAGAACTGAAAATGCGAATACATTGAGAGTTGTGGTGGCCTTATGATAACCAGAATAGGGTTCGTGCCCCGCTCAAACTTGTGAGTTCCTTTGGTCGCTGCAACCTCATCATTCTTGTGAGCTAAGGATGGGGATTTTGGGGGACTCTATATGTCTATCTGCCGAATCATCAGCAGCCATTGCCTGGGCCTCCTTGGTTCTACACTGTTTAAAACACTAATCTTAATCGAAAATTCTCCGTAAAAATATATTGTTCTCAGCTGTATTTCAGTAAATACAGATGACCGTAATTTTTACCCCTCCTTGTTATCTTTTATGGGCTGATGACCGTAATATCACTCATTTACGTCAAAATATCCTTTTTTTAAGTGATGAATGCCTGGCAACATTTATTCCAGGTTTTTTACCTATTTTTTTTTTTTATTTTCCTTTACTGCAAATTTTTAATGGTGTTGCTTGGGTGGAGAGGGTGCTTGGGTGCTGATGAGATGAATATATGGTCAGTCTCTAGGGCATTGTCCTGCTTTATAGGGCAATGACACAGTCCCTTGCCTCTGCTATTCATGACCGACGTTTAAAATTGCCACCAAGAACGAGGATCATCTTGAGAAAAGTAGAAAAAATTAAGTTTTATGAAATCGTTTTAGTAAATAGACAAACGAACTAACTAAACTCAGAATTTGTTCTATGCCAACACAATACATATGCTGAGTCATCAGCAGCCTTGGTCCTAGCTTTGGTGCAGGTGTTTGGGCGCTGAGTATAAGGCATTGTCCTGCTTGATGGGGCAATGTCACTGTCCCTTGCCTCTGACATTCATGAGCAGCCTTTAAGGCCGGGAGCACACTAACGACTCTGTGGCGCCACAAAGCCACAGCATCGTGTGGCGGGGATGTGGTCTCCCATAGGTTACCATTGTTTTCAAGTTTTGCCGCGCAAACTAGCGACTGTGGCAAGCGACTGTGGCTCTCTGTCGCTCATCCCCGCCACAAGCGTGGCGTGGCTTTGTGGCGCCACAGAGTCGCTAGTGTGCTCCCGGCCTAAATCTTTAAAAGAATCAATGGCTGACACTTGAATTCAGAGGGAAATCTTAGTGATGCTTCTCAGTTTTCCAACTGTTAGTGATACATTGTATCACGATCTTCTGGGTTTATTCATTCGCTTAGCAAACCGTGATTGTTTCATTGCGTGTAAAGTGTATTTATTGGAGACAAAACGAGGGAGGGAGAGAGAGCGCAGTTGTATTTAGATTACAATCAAGAGGCTGTCGTACTGGTAGCTGTTGGTTTTTAGTAAATGTTACGGTACTAAAAGGATAGCTGACTTTATGCTTGTATATTTTTTTTTAATTCTAAGCTTAAGATTTTGAATACATGTCATCCTGAATTTGAACATCGGGTACAAAACTCTCTCTCTCTCTCTCTCTCTCTCTCTCTCTCTCTCTCTCTCTCTCTCTCTCTCGTTTGAATTTCCACCTCCGTACGGGCATTATCGTTATTGCCATCGTTAAAGCCAATTGTGAAACAGCGCCATGATAGTAATTCTCTAAATTTAGCCCACTTGCAGAAACTGAAAGCGTGTTGTAATGTTTTGAATTTCGCGAAATGGCAGACGACTTTGTCCTTTGAAATTCTATTTTTTTATGGGTTTAAAACATTTTATCATATTTGCTTTGCCACTTTTTAAAATGTTCAAAATGCCCCTTTTAAGCGTAATGTTATCGTTTATATAATCATTGTCCAATTATGTGTTCTTGAAAATCTGTTATTTTTTTTAAAGATCATACGATGTCTCTGGATGCGAGATGTATTATTATTATTATTATTATTATTGTTGTTGTTGTTATCAGGCCAAGCTACAACCCTAGCCCTAATTGGAAAAGCAGGATGCTATAAGCCCAAGGCCTCCGACGGGGTAAAATAGCCCAGTGATGATAAGAAATAAGGAAATAAAAAACTACAAGATATTTAATATAAACGAAAAAAGAATAATAAAAAAAAACAAGCGGAAGAGAAATAAGATAGAACAGTGTGCCCGGGTGTGCCCTCAACCAAGAAATGAAGAAATTGTCCGAGATTATAGTTTTGGATTTCATAGTTATCAAACTATTTCAAAATCTTAATCTCTTGTGTAAAATATTAATGCATACCTACATACATACATACATACATACACACACACACACACACACACACACACACACACACATATATATATATATATATATATATATATATATATATATATATGTTTAACGATTTTTAGGGGAGAGAGAGAGAGAGAGAGAGAGAGAGAGAGAGAGAGAGAGAGAGAGAGAGAGAGAGAGAGAGAGAGAGAGAGAGCAGTAAGTTTAGCTCATTGCAAAATATTTTGTAGTAAATTCTTGTTATTTCCTTGGCTAAGAAATGTAGTCATTCACTAAACTATGAAGATATGAAAATAAAAGATGTATGTCATATTTTCCCAGAATAATGATTACAAAATACTATCACTATTCTTTATTTCTGAAGGTGATTTATTTAAATAAAAATCTTGAATTTATAAAGGAATTATCACGTTTAAGAAATATTAGAGCTGTTTCATGATTATTCAAGTTGAACCTGGTGCATCCAGACTATGGCTGAATAAAATACACTGTAAACGTAAAGCAGTCTGGTTTCAGCTCCACTTCTACCAGAACAGATGCTCACCAGAACGTCAGCTGGGGAGGCCCAACCACCCACTGTGGTGCCCAACCAGAGCAGTAGCCTCCCCAGTAAATAGCTTAAACTCACAGTCCCGGGCTGAGATAGATCTGCTGCCATGCAAATGCTTGGCGAATGCGTTACCACTGTACTAGCCTCCCCCACTGTGGTGCCCAACCAGAGCAGTAGCCTCCCCAGTAAACAGCTTAAACTCACGGTCCTGGGCTAGGCAAATGCGTTACCACTGTACTAGCCAGGAGGCCTCGTCAGTTTCAGAGTTCTTACAAGTGGAGTCCAAGATCTATAGGTCCTATCTGTAGACCTTGGTGGAAACCTTGTTTATAGAGGTTCCTCGGGAGTTGATTATACATAAAGCGACCTTGTGTTAACACAAAACTGGCTCGTTCGACCAGCCCTCACAGGTACTTCCTTGATTCAAGACATTAGCTCGATCTGGTAGGATTGGAGATTTATGTCGTTAGGGAGCACATAATCTGTGTTCTCTTGATCTGATTGTGGGCGTGCCTTTGGGCTACAGCTGCTCTCATCACCCAAAGAAGAGACTTCTCCCTTGAGAAGTCTTGAATGTATTGCTTTGAATTCGGCTGTTTACTGACAGTTCCCTTTATGAATGCCAAACTGCTCAACGCTTTTGTGTTTCTGTTTTCACTTCTGTTTTCAGGGCAAATCCTCACGTTTAGTCCTATGATTGTTTGCTAATGTGGCTACGTTTCCGGATTAAGATAATAAGGATTATGAATATCATGATGATAATTAGAATAAAGATCTCGATAATCGCAACTAACTGTTGCGTTAGATTCAGTTACTTTTTTTCAGTAAACTAATGTGTACCCCTAATGCCAAACTCTTTGTTACCTTTCATATAATCCACACTGTTAAACATTTACCATAAAATCAGGTAAAAATCCTGGAATAAAAGTTGCCAGCCATTTACCGTTTGAAAAAGATATATTGACGTAAAGGATTCATATTACGGCCACCAATACATCAAAAATAATAACAAAGTATAGTAATATTACGGTCGCCTGTATTTCACTGAAATACGGCTGAGAACAGTATATGTTTACGGAGATTTTCCGATTAAGATTACAAAATTTAACAGTATATTTTACTTCTGTAATTAATTTATCTTTCTTTCCTTCATTCCCTTGTGTTCGGTGTTCTTACATAAGTGTTTTGATCATTACTTCGTTGGAATTAAATTTTTCCAAAGCCATTGCATCAGGCGGGTTAGTAACCCATGTTAAAACAACATCATACAAATCTCTTAATGCTAGTTAAACATGTTGCCTTTTTTACGTTATGGTGTTGTATTTCAATATTTTCTTGCTTTTGTTTTCTATGATTTGTCAAGAGGTTCTTGGGGGAACAACATAATCCCCTTCAATACTTCGTGCACACACACACACACACACACACACACACACACACACATATATATATATATATATATATATATATATATATATATATATATATATATATATATATATATATTATCATTCATTTTCTTCAGACCCATTACGATCTCTCTTCTTGCATATTATTTTCGCGTTTATATATATATATATATATATATATATGTGTGTGTGTGTGTGTCTGTATATATATATATATATATATATATATATATATATATATATATATATATATATATATATATATATATATATATATATATATATTCAGACCCTTTAAGATGTTTCTTCATGTATATAATTTTTGTGTTACGTAACCTACATCAAAGAGGTAAAAATATAAATGAATAATTTATAGGCCAATGAATACTTTACATTTAGATTTCTATAGGTCTGATAGTTCAGTTAGTACTTTACATTTAGATTTTGTAGGACTCTCGTTTCTTGCCAAGTATTGAATATTTCATGCTGGACTTAGCAAGCCTTACTTTCAGTTTCTTTACCTCTAGTTTTTGTTTAATATTACCAAATTTTTCTTTCATAGTGAATTATTTATGTCAAGATTAGATACTTTTCAGAGACGCCAGGTAACTCATTTGCATTTCATAAACAACTTGCCGTTAGGCCCTGTCCACACGATCGAGCATGCCCGACGGGCAAACAATGATACCAGACCACAATAGTTAGTAAGAATGAGGGTTAATGACGTCAGAAGCGGGAAAACCACAGACAGTGATCTGGCATCATACAGTGTTGCCAGATCCGTGCCTTTAGTTTTCCCGCTTCTGACGTCATCAACCCTCATTTTCACTAACTATTGTGGTCTGGTATCACTGTTTGCCCGTCGGGCATGCTCTATCGCGTGGACAGGGCTTTAGTCTGTTTGTGCCAATCCTGATCATGATTTTGAATGTAAGGAGGTTTATCCATAAGTATCTAGATCCTTCTTAGTAAGCTCATTTAAACTGACACTTATAAACCTGAGATTTTGCCGGCTTGATAAGTTAAGCATCATATCTCCTATAGGGGAATACAAATATGATAAATAGAAAGAATCCTATTATTTTAAGGCCTGGATTAACATATGAACAAAATTAGCACTTGCTGAGGTAAGCAAATGAAAGGAGAGGTTTGATCCAGTGTCTTATTTACTATGATGCAAATGGTGCATTTGGACGAGGGCCACACAAAAGCCCCTATTGGTAACGTCTCTGCCTGGTGATTGCCAGGCTGGGGTTCGAGTCCCGCTTAAACTCACTAGTTCCACTACTGTCTGCAACCTCTTTATCCTTTCGAACTAAGGATGGGGGATTCGGGGTAGTTTTTAGGTATACCTGTTGAGTCATCATCGGCAATTACCTAGCCCTCCCAGGTCCTAGCTTGCCTTTAGGGCATTGATCTGATTGCTAGGGCAATTTCACTGTCCCTTGCCTCAGCCATTCATGGATGGCCTTTAAACCATTGTTGTTGTTGTGCTACTTGTCAACTGGAAATTGGAAGGTTGGTGGGAGCTATTGTTGTGCTGAGCTTACAGCATCACTTGACCTTAATCCAGCTCAGCTTTAAATGTACATAGAAGTAAGGAAAGAGTAAGCATAAATAACTTAACTTGCTCTTTGGAACATTGTTTATTCATTTTAAATTTCGAACGATTAGGCAAAATTGAAGGATTTTCTACCTATCATGTCATGCCCAGATCTGTCAAACATGGAACTTCTCAGAAAACAAAAATAACTAAAATAAAGATTTATTTCATTTTGGTGCTTTTCTTTTGAGGCGCCCGCAAACTGCACTTTAATCAACCTATTTTACTTGTACTATAATTATCACAGGGAGAAGTTATTGATTTTCGAAATTAAATTTTTTGCTCAAATCTGCAACATTGTAAGAGGAAAGCCGTTGAAATTGAGACTCCCTGCAGTTTTTTTTTTACTCATTTGTAACGCAAAAGTGACATTAGCTCTTTCATTAAGTCACAAAATACTCTAAATGGAGATAAAGGGAAAAAAATACAGATACTACAAAGAACTAGGTAATCAATTATAATTTAGTGATCCAACTTAATTGTTAGGGATGACGGTTACCTGTCTTACACTATTCTTGTGTAGAGAGTATGAGATGCTCAAAATCATTAGAGTATCGGCGGACTTTTGAATTGACTGTACATTTCTAGTATTAATAGAAACTAAAACCCATGCTAGTATAGATAGAGTTTAGGGCTGATTTTATACTTAGTTGATGACAGGCTTCATATATAAAAGTTTACTGAACGATAGGCTGGAAATGTTCAAGTTTCCTTGACGAAAGGCTGGAAACGTTAAAGTTTCCTTGACGAAAGGCTGGAATCATAAAAGTTTCCTTGACGAAAGGGTGAAAATGTAAAAGTTTCTTTGACGAAAGGCTGGAAATGTAAAAGTTTCCTTGACGAAAGGCCAGAAACGTAAAAGTTTCCTTGACAATATGCTGGAAA
>NC_090732.1:1112672-1115172 GCF_036898095.1 Palaemon carinicauda | reverse complement strand
CAGTGACATACCTTTGAAGACAGATTCATCGCAGCAACATTTATGGTGTATACCAGTGGTTCCCAACCTTTTCCCTATCATTTCCCCCCTGCACCCAGTGCAACCCTCCAGATTTCCCCCTTCTTGTGTATGAGGGAAAGGGTAGTTGAAGCACTAGCTATGAGGTTAGTTGTTACTAACCGCTCTCTATCCATTTTACTCTGTAACTATTTGTTTATCAGTATATGGAGAGCGGCTAGTAGCAAAATAAAAGTACTTTTGTTTATTCTTCTACTTCAAAATTGAATTTATGAGAAGGTTGAGGCTGCTTCTTGTGCACCAGTGTATCAATATCCGGGCTAGCTTTATCGCCTGATACTTTTTTTAGTTAGTAGGTAGTGTAATTATTTCCCCCCTGGTAGCTTCAAATTTCCCCCCAGGGGGAAATTTCCCCCAGGATGGGAACCACTGGTGTAAACGACAGAAACTTAACTGGTGTACTGTATATATACAGTAGTTTATTCAATTTCCGAATTTTTACATCAGAAGGTCATAAAATAGTGGAAGCCTGGAGATTTCCAGATAATTTTTTCACGTAAATTTCATACGACTTTTTAAGAATTTATTCCCGCGGTATGTAATTTAATGTTTGTTTATAATAGTGTCTAAAACTGCTTATTACTTCATGAAGGGTCATTTGCGCTACTTGAACAAGAAGAGTTTTTTCTCGTGAGCATATATATAATATTAATATATATATATATATATATATATATATATATATATATGTATATATATGTGTATGTAAATGTATATATATACATATGTATATATGTGTATATTTATGTAAATATATATATATATATATATATATATATATATATATGTGCGTATATGTATACTGTATGTATATATATATATATATATATATATATAAATATATATGTATATGTACATATAATATATATATATATATATATATATATGTGTGTATGTGTATATATACACATATATAGTTATATATAAAATATATATGTACATAATGTATTTAATACATATATATAATATGTATATATATGTATGTATTATATATATAATATACAGTATGTATGTATATATATATGTATACATATATATATATATATATATATATATATATATATATATATATATATATATTTGACTTAGAAGGTGAAGCCAAAAGAAATTGTCACACACTAGAAGCTAAGACAGCTTATGGACCAGAAGTCATTTAATATGGTGCTAAGCTAAGCCCTTTTATACGTTTACGAAAATAGACATTGCGGTCCAATTTATTTTTGGCAGAGAAGTAAAAGAATGTATGATTATTAATAATGACCGAACTGCGAGAAAGACTTAGTGTTTTCTTTTTCATTTCCAATGTAATTTTTACTACTTTTCTCCTGTCTCCATATTTTCGTATACCTTGTGTCATGTACGCTACCCTGTGACTTTTCTAATTGATACTCAATTCTTGGTTTCCTTTCTCAGTGTACCATTCTCCCAGATACTAAGGATAAGGATAAGGATAGGGAAGTGGGGAATATGGGGGAAAGGAAGAGTACCCCTGGATACAATCCAGTTTATAGCCCGAAGGCAGGTGCTCGGGATGGGAAAGAATAGGGGAAAAGGGAGAAAGAGAAATACAGGAGAAGAATAAAGGAGAGGGGCAGACCCTCTTGCGATGTTAGATAGGATTAGAAGCAGTTTGAATAAGGAAAAGACAGGCAGGGGGGAAGGATAGGTTTTTTTGGTTCTATGTCTAGCCCTGTTGCAGGAGTATGTCTGTCTGACACCTATTTTGATGGTTCATGAAAGTTATGATTTTGGACAAATTTATGATGGCCCAGATACTTATATACCTTAACTATACTTACTGGCGCATTCTTCACTTTTGTTTTTAATCTCTTCTTTTTTTATTTTTTTGGTAATTGTTAATACACCAGATTTTTGGAAATTGGTACTTAATAAGAACATCTTTAAGATCTCTAAAGTATGACAATTCCTTATAGCACATTTAACTCCTTTCCTTCATGTGTGAAACATATATATAAATATCATTGATTCGTCATATAGATAGCAGCAATAGTTAATCAATCAACATCTTATTATAAACATCCTATGATCTCCAAAGTATGACAATTCCTTATAGCACATTTAACTCCTTTCCTTCATGTGTGAAACATATCATCTACAAATACCAATGATTCGTCATATAAATGATAGCAATAATTAATCAATCAACATCTCAAGCACCTAAATCATTTTCCAGGTCTACCAGGTTGCTTACGTCATTGTGAAAAGTGCTGTATCCCCGCGTCCAGGCAACTGGATTTTGGAAAGGTCCGTGGATGGCCGCAGCTTCCAGCCCTGGCAGTATTACGCCATATCTGATGCGGAATGCCAGAGCTTTTACGAAGTTCCTCCCACTCGAGGAAGGCCAAGTTATACCTCGGACAGTCAAGTTATCTGCACGTCTTACTTCTCAAGGCTGAGCCCT
>NC_090732.1:1065172-1107672 GCF_036898095.1 Palaemon carinicauda | reverse complement strand
CCTCCACATAATCTTAACAGTGCAAGTATTTTCTTCCACATAATCTTGATAGTTCAAGTATTTTCTTCCACAATCTTAATAGTTGTAGTATTTTCTTCTACATAATCTTGATAGTTCAAGTATTTTCTTCCACATAATCTTAATAGTTCAAGTATTTTCCTCCACATAATCTTAATAGTTCAAGTATTTTCTTCCACAATCTTAATAGTTATAGTATTTTCTTCCGCATAATCTTAATAGTTCAAGTATTTCCTTCCACAATCTTAACAGTGCAAGTATATTCTTCCACATAATCTTGATAGCTCAAGTATTTTCCTCCACATAATCTTAATAGTTATAGTATTTTCTTCCACATAATCTTGATAGTTCAAGTATTTTCTTCACAATCTTAGTCGTTCAAGTATTTTCTTACATATTCTTAATAGTTCAAGTATTTCCTTCCACATAGGCTAGTCTTTATATTTCAAGTATTTTCTTCCATACAATCTTAATAGTTCAAGCATTTTCTTCCACATAATCTTAATTGCTCAAGTATTTTCTTCCACATAATCTTAATAGTTCAAGTATTTTCTTCCAAATGGTGCTTTAAGGAGCATTTCACTGGGCGACACAGGTTCCTCGCCCAGAAATAGATTTTTCCTTCGTCAAAATCCTTTAATAGTTCAAGCATTTTCTTCCACATAATCTTAATTGCTCAAGTATTTTCTTCTACATAATCTTAATAGTTCAAGTATTTTCTTCCAAATGGTGCTTTAAGGAGCATTTCACTGGGCGACACAGGTTCCTCGCCCAGAAATAGATTTTTCCTTCGTCAAAATCCTTTAATAGTTCAAGTATTTTCTTCCACACAATCTTAATAGTTCAAGCATTTTCTTCCACATAATCTTAATAGTTTCAAGTATTTTCTTCCACATAATCTTATAATGGCATACATCACTGCAGGGACCTCGGTGTGACAAGTGTGCTAAAGGATTTCGGGCTTTTCCTCGTTGTGAACCCTGCCCTTGTCATAGAGCTGGTTCCACCAACGATGAGTGCGAAGGAGAATGTATTTGTAAGGTAAGGTGTTTTCTGACAGGACACGTCAACAAATTATTATTATTATTATTATTATTATTATTATTATTATTATTATTATTATTACTACTTGATAAGCTACAACCCGAGTTGGAAAAGCAGGATGCTATAAGCTAAAATGCTCCAACAGGAAAAATAACCCAGTGAGAAAAAGAAATAAGAAGATAAATAAAGTACAAGGGACATAATGAACAATTAAATTGAATATTTTAAGAATAGTAAAAATGATAAAAGAAAATATTTTAAAAACAATAACAATATTTAGGTAAATCTTTTATATAAAAATCTCTAAGAAATAAAAAAAGGAAGAGAAATAAGATAGAATAGTGTGCCTGGTTGTACCCTCAAGCAAGAGAACTTGATTGACATTCATTTTGTATCATGGATGTTTTTGCAAAATTGGTTATCCTTCAGTTGCAAAGTTCTAATATTTATTCATTTCAACAGAAAAATGTTGTTGGAAGACAGTGTGATACCTGTGCCCCGGGCCATTTCCACCTGGATGTACGTAACCCGGATGGTTGCACAAAATGTTTCTGTAATGGAGCTATTGGGTCGTGTGAAGCAGCCAAACTAGCTGTCTATACTGTAAGTGTTTATCTTTATGTATCAGCAAATGTACGTGTAATTTTTGAAGTTTAGTATCCGATAAGTTATGTTTGCTGATAACTAAATTTTGAATAAAACAAAGTATTGTTTATAGATAGAATTTTTGGGTTCAGGCCATGTCATCCTGATGGAAGGTTCCTTTGGTAGCTTCCTAGCTTAGTATCCAATAAGTTATGTTAGCTGATAACTAAGTTTTGAATAAAACAAAGTATTGTTTATAGATAGAATTATTAAGTTTATTACCCATATTCATAATTAGACTTCCCTTGCAATGGTTCTTTGTCATAAGAATTATGACCACTGTACGGTAGTCAACTTAGCTCCAATTAAACAATTTTGAGGCATTCAAATGTACTAGTACTTTTTAAAGCTTAGTATCGGATAGGTTATGTTTGCTAATATCTAAGTTTACATTAAATGCAAAGTATTGTTTCTAAGTAGGATGATTATTAAGTTTCTTACCCTCTTTTATGGTTAGATTTTACATGCATAGTTCTTTGTCATAAGAAGTACAGTAATTTGGAGGCATTTCAATTTCAAGCTATCAAATCCATTTTTTGGGCTCAAGCCATGTCGTCCTGATGGAGGGTTCCTATTGGTAGCTTTCTAAGGGATAAAGCTACCAATAGGAACCTTCCATCAGGACGACATGGCCATCTCACCCAAAAATAGATTTTTCGCTTCGCTTCAAAATCCGTTTATCCTGACTGAGCATCGAATTATCCAGTTGCTACAAATGATAACAAATCTTAGCTTACAAAGAAAAGTGGTTTCTATATATTTCCTGCTTGATTTCACTTTGGGATCATACATCTCAAAAAAATCTTGGGTTCAGTATGCAACTATATGAATTGCCTTGAAGTACTGATAATGAGAAAAAAAAAATCATTCCTGCTTTTAAAAGTAACTATGACTGATGGCCATTTGAATTATATTTTTTTATAGTTTTTGCCTTTTTTTATTATTCCAGGTACGATTTTCATTTGGCATTTATAGAGTTTGAATTTAATAATAATTACCAGATGGATAAAAGAACACCACACGTATATATCTTTCATCATGACGCAATTAGATTTACTGTGAAATATTTGTCTACATTTGATAACTATTAGTGAAGAAGGCGTGGACTATTGATAGGATATAGTCAAAGTCTTTTTTAAACAGGATTTATATTCTGGGTAAATTTTATCTCCTATATAAAACCTTTGATCATTTGTGCATTTATTAGTTAATAAATTAGAAATTTGAATAAATGAAACCAATTTAGATTTACCATTTTTAAAGGGTGTATGAAAAGTAATTGAAAATAAGTCACAAAGAAAATGCAAAGTTTTTTTTTCAATATTAATCTTACCCGATAATCATGTAGCTGTCAACTCCGTTGCCCGACAGAATTCTACGGAAGGGATACCCCAGCGATCGCTATACAAGAGGGGGGTGTACTCACAAGCGCCACCTGTGGCCAGGTACTGCAGTACTTCTTGTTGACACCACCTCAATTTTTCCTCTGTCGTGCCTCCGGCTAGACCTACATGGATACGCTGTTGATTCTGGAGTTTTTGCTCACGATTTGGTGATGTATTTGCTCTAGATTTTAGCTTTCGCTATTCAGGAAGTTTTATTATTAGCTTAGCTAGCTTTTGGAATTAATTTGATTAATTATGGTGACGAAGAGAGTATGAACTCTCTTTCACCTTTAGATGGCCGACCCTTCCCTTAGACGGAAGTGTTGGTGTCTAAGAGAGTATAGACTCTCTTTCTTAATTTTGCTTAACAAAAGTTATAGATTTATTTTATATCTCTCCGCCTTTTATAGGCCTCTTCGATTAACTTCCTTTTTTTATAAACTTATTAAAATTAATTTTTATATTTGTTTATATTCGACCTTTCCTAATACTAGGCGGTCTTTTCTTGTACCGAAGTTAATTAACATTGAGCCCGTCATTTCGGTTTTACCTGTTAACATATGCTATTTTAATGTTTTTGAAAGAATTTCTTTGATAGTCTCGTACTGTTTTCAAAGTGGAACTAACGTTTTGTTTTGTCTCTGCAGTTGTTGACGTTCAGAACGTTCAACTTGCGCTCTATCGTTACGATAGAGAGAGAATTTTCACGGTGTCACGTTGCAGTAAGAGTAAACCGTTTCTAGCGTTTTGTTCATTCTTTCTTAGCTTAATGGTTTTAATTCTAATAAAGGAACTTTTTATTTGGGAAATCTTTCAGTTTTTTTCCTTTAACAATAATATGTTTTAACGATATATATGATTGGGCTCTTCTCTCAGGTTCTAAGTCAAGAGAGAGAGAGAGAGAGAGATAGAGACGGAGGGAGAGAGAGGAGGATAAACGTTTCGTTCAAGCGAGTAACGTTGTTATCGTTTTTGCTCTTCTCCCTAGTCTCTTTAGGGGAAGAAGGTAAACGTTTCTAGAGTTTTATTCTTGTTCTCAAGCTTTATGCGGTGAGAGATTTTAAACGTAGTTTATTTGATCTAGTGTTTAGTCTCTTTCCAGCCACTGAATTATTTATCTTTTATTAGATTTTTCTGTTACATTGTAATTCTGTTTTCGCAATTATTAACTTTTAAGGAAGGATAGAATTGCGTGTTTCAGGTACAAACCACTTAAAGTTTCGAGTTCAGTGAAATAAGTGCAAACAGAAAATCAAAAGTGATAAGTGATAAGCGCAAAGTGTTACAGTGTTGCGTTCGAGGGTTCGTCTGTTCGTGCCAGTTGTTCGCCTAGTCTGGGACCTCTTACAAGCTCCCAAGCCCAGGGGAGAAGTAATGTCGAAGGACTTATGGGTTCAGCAGGCCTTGATCGACGAACAGACGTTTTTCCCTCCGTGGTTTCGGGTGTATCTACACACGTTGCCGACGTGATCACCCCACCCACACAAAGACGAGAGAGCCCTTTCTTTCCTCGTCTGCGGTAGAGGTTTCTCGCAGAAACCATGGACCAATCTTGCAGCTTTTAAGTGCAAGTCGGTCCCTTCCGCACAAGTCCAACTCCTAGGTGTAGCCATTAGCACTGGGTCAGTTCGGACTTGCTGCAGTACGACAACTGCACACCTCCCAGAGAGGCAAGGTGGTATCGCAACAGGCAGTAGCTCCGTCTGTTGCCGCACCAGCTGTTTTAGACCCTCAGTCTCAACGGACAGTAGCTCCGTTTGTTGTTGTCTTTCTTAAACTCTAGTGGTCTTTGCTGCAGTCAATGCAGTCTCAGCTTGCGGTGTTGATGCAGGAGTTTCAGGCAGAGGAGGTTAATACACCTCCTCCTGCGAACGCTCCTCCTCCTCTGCGCAGTACAATCTGCCAGACGTATGAGGTTGAGGTTCCTCAGGCTACCTCCATGCATGAGCTGCCGCGTTGGGAGTTGCCAGTTACCAGCGTTGTGCAGCAACCTCCACCTTCCTTAAGGCAACCTCAACAATGGGAACAGGAGTCTTATGCCTTACATCCTCCTCTTCCTTTGAGGCAAGAGTTTCTTGCAGTTAGACCATCTTCGAGGCAACAACCTCTTGAGGTACGACAACCTCTACCATCCTTGAGGCAGCCACCTCAGCTCTCGCAGCTGCTACCTCAACTTTCCTCAAGGCGAGAGCCTCAACTCTTGAGGCTAGCACCTCAAGAACCTCAACTCGTGAGACAGGAACTGCGTTCTGCGCAGCCGCTACCTCAACTCTCGCAGCTCACACCTCAAGAACCTCAACTCGTGAGGCAGGAACCTGCTACTGCGCATCCACCTCAACCCTTGAGGCAAGCGCAACTCTTGAGGCAGGAACCTCATGCTATGAGTCAGCCACCTCAACGCATGCATCTGCCACTTTCTCCTCAGCTTGAGCCTCTTCCCATTCAACTTTGAAATAACAAATGACAATAATAACACCTCATTACTTTCATAACTTGCATTTGTAAAACATATACATGTATGCCTACACAAACATTATGATAATGGAGGTTATTCGTATTACTTAAAAAAAAAAAAAAAAATATATATGTATTCCTTGCAATATATTTTTAACAAAATCGCAAAAATATGGCAAAAATATCTTCAAAACAAAAATGAATCATGAGTTATGAATATAATGTAAATATTATGTTGATATTAAAACCCCATGCAAGCATGCATGAAGTAATGCAGTGTTGCCAACAGGGCGAGTTTCCCTTTCCTGAGGTGAAGTAGATTATAGTACGTATATTTAGTGCAGCTTAATTCTACGATTATCATGCCGGCTATCAAATTCATCAACAAAACAGTCTAAATCAATTCCCTCGGCACGTGCACTTTCAATGGACAGTAATGCGATATTACTCAATCTAGCACTGGTCATGGAATTTCTGAGAAATGTTACCCGCCATGCAACATGCTCTGCTTACCTTACAGTATGCTCTACATACAGCATGCTCTGCATACAGCATGCTCTGCATACAGCATGCTCTGCATACCTTACCGCATGCTTCTCAGTCACACATCTTTGGTTGTTGCCAACTCACTAGACTGTCAAGCAGTTTCATAACGTTGCCTTCTAGTCTGCTGCTTTTGCACCAGTGAAACCCTCACTGAGAGAACTTAGCTTTTCTCGGATATGGTCCCTGTAGATGAGAAAGTGCTTTTCTCCCTCCTTCTGATATTCCCTTGAGGACTCTGTCATTTGGAGAGGAGCCTTTAGCTGCGTAGCCTCCTATGGACTTTTATTTAAGCATAACATGCTTCCAGGGAAGGTAATGGTTCCACTTCAGTCGCTAACCCCGTCTGTTACCACACCTGCTCCCATAGACCTTGAGCTGTGTTGCAAGACATGCAGTCCAAGCTTAGTCCTTGTTAGAGGATTTTTTGTTTACGGAGTCAGTGTGTCACTGGGAAGACGTTCAACAACCAGCAGAAGTGACTTGTTGTGACGCAGTGCGGCAACCTCAGCAACCCGATAAGGAGTTGTCTGTACGACCCAGACAGTCTAGACAGCTTCGGGTTGTCACTGTACTTCCTCGCTTCCCCATGGTTGACAGTTCACAGACTGTGCAGCAGTACCATGATCTTGTGTCCGGCTCCGTCAGACGACTGGCTTTTAAGAGCTCCCACAAGTCGTCGCTGTCTGGAGATTCTCAGATGGACTATGGATCTGACCAAGGAACTGGGCCTCCTGGTCAATTTTGAGGAGTCCCAGCTCGTCCCATCCCAGACCATTGTCTACCTGGGTATGGATCTTCAGAGTCGAGCTTTTCGGGCTTTTCCGTCGGCCCCAAGGATCTTCCAAGCCCTAGAATGCATCCAGAGCATGCTGAGAAGGAACCGATGCTCAGTCAGGTAGTGGATGAGTCTAACAGGGACACTTTCATCGCTGGCCCTGTTCATCGTGTTAGGGAGACTCCACCTCCGCCCCCTTCAGTATCATCTAGCTGCTCACTGGATAAAGGACATGACGCTAGAGACGGTCTCAGTTCCTGTTTCCGAAGAGAGGAGGTCTACTCTCGCGTGGTGTAAGAACAGCTTTCTTCTCAAGGAAGTCTACCTTTGGCTGTTCAGAAACCCGACCGCCGTCTCCTCTCGGACGCATCAGACACGGGCTGGGGTGCGACTTTGGACGGACAGGAATGCTCGGGAACATGGAATCAGGAGCAAAGGACACTTCACATCAATTGCAAGGAGTTGTTGGCGGTTCTTCTGGCCTTGATAAACTTCAAGTCCCTCCAGCTTAACAAGGTGGTGGAGGTGGACTCTGACAACACCACAGCCCTGGCTTACATCTCCAAGCAGGGAGGGACTCTTTCGTGGAAGTTGTTCTAGATCGCAAGGGACCTCCTCATCTGGTCAAAAGATCGAAAGCTCACGCTGGTAACGAGGTTCATTCAGGGCGGTATGAATGTCATGGCAGATCGCCTCAGCCGGAAGGGTCAGGTCATCCCCACAGAGTGGACCCTTCACAAGAATTTTTGCAGCAGACTTTGGGCCCTGTGGGGTCAGCCAACCATAGATCTGTTCGCTACCTCGATAACCTAGAGACTCCTGTTGTATTGTTCTCCGATTCCAGACCCAGCAGCAGTTCACGTGGATGCTTTTCTGCTGGACTGGTCCCATCTCGACCTGTATGCATTCCCGCCGTTCAAGATTGTCAACAGGGTACTTCAGAAGTTCTCCTCTCGCAAAGGGACACGGCTAACGTTGGTTGGCTCCGCTCTGGCCCGCGAGAGAATGGTTCATAGAGGTACTGCAATGGCTGGTCGACATTCCCAGGACTCTTCCTCTAGGAGTGAACCTTCTACGTCAACCTCACGTAAAGAAGGTACACCCAAACCTCCACGCTCTTCGTCTGACTGCCTTCAGACTTTCGAAAGACTCAAGAGCTAGGGGCTTTTCGAAGGAGGCAGCCAGAGCGATTGCCAGAGCAAGGAGAACATCCACTCTCAGAGTCTATCAGTCTCAAGGGGAAGTCTTCCGAAGCTGGTACAAGACCGATGCAGTTTCCTCAACCAGTACCACTGTAACCCAGATTGCTGACTTCCTGTTACATCTAAGGAAAGTAAGATCCCTTTCAGCTCCTACGATCAAGGGTTACAGAAGTATGTTGGCAGCGGTTTTCCGCCACAGAGGCTTGGATCTTTCCACCAACAAAGATCTACAGGACCTCCCTAGGTCTTTTGAGACCTCAAAGGAACGTCGGTTGTCCACTCCAGGCTGGAATCTAGACGTGGTCCTAAGGTTCCTTATGTCATCAAGATTTGAACCTCTCCAATCAGCCTCTTTTTAGGACCTCACATTAAAAACTCTTTCCCTCGTGTGCTTGACAACAGCTAAAAGAGTAAGTGAGATCCACGCCTTCAGCAGGATCATAGTTTTCACATCTGAAACGGCTACATGTTCCTTGCAGCTCGGTTTTTGCTAAACGAGCTTCCTTCACGTCCTTGGCCTAAGTCGTTCGAGATCCCAAGCCTGTCCAACTTGGTGGGGAATGAACTGGAGAGAGTACTTTGCCCAGTTAGAGCTCTTAGGTACTATCTAAAAAGGTCTTAACCTTTACGAGGACAATCAGAAGCCTTATGGTGTGCTATCAAGAAGCCTTCTTTTCCAAGGTCTAAGAACTCAGTTTCTTACTATTCAGGCTTCTGATTAGGGAAGCACATTCTCATCTGAAGGAAGAAGACCTTGCTTTGCTGAAGGTAAGGACACATGAAGTGAGAGCTATGGCTACTTCAGTGGCCTTCAAACAGAACCGTTCTCTGCAGAGTGTTATGGATGCAACCTATTGGAGAAGCAAGTCAGTGTTCGCATCATTCTATCTCAAAGATGTCCAGTCTCTTTACGAGTACTGCTACACCCTGGGACCATTCGTAGCAACGAATGCAGTAGTAGGCGGGGGCTCAGCCACTACATTCCCATAATCCCATAACCTTTTAACCTTTCTCTTGAATACTTTTTATGGGTTGTACGGTCGGCTAAGAAGCCTTCCACATCCTTGTTGATTTGGCGGGTGGTCAATTCTTTCTTGAGAAGCGCCGAGGTTAAAGGTTGTGATGAGGTCCTTTAGTATGGGTTGCAGCCCTTGATACTTCAGCACCTTAGAGTTGTTCAGCCTCCTAAGAGGAACGCTGCGCTCAGTAAGGAAGACGAACTTATTTAAGGCAGAGTAATGGCTCAAGTCGACTTCCTTACCAGGTACTTATAATTTCATTGTTATTTTGAATAACTGATAATATGAAATACGGGATACTTAGCTTCTTGATATACATGTACACTGGTTTTCACCCACCTCCCTGGGTGTGAATCAGCTACATGATTATCGGGTAAGATTAATATTGAAAAATGTTATTTTCATTAGTAAAATAAATTTTTGAATATACTTACCCGATAATCATGATTTAATTGACCCACCCTTCCTCCCCATAGAACCAGTGGACCGAGGAAAAATTGAGGTGGTGTCAACAAGAAGTACTGCAGTACCTGGCCACAGGTGGCGCTTGTGAGTACACCCCCCTCTTGTATAGCAATCGCTGGCGTATCCCTTCCGTAGAATTCTGTCGGGCAACGGAGTTGACAGCTACATGATTATCGGGTAAGTATATTCAAAAATTTATTTTACTAATGAAAATAACATTTTTCAACCCCTGTTCTCTAATCAAATGAAGTTAGTAATTATGAAAAGATCACTGTACAAGTTAAACAGCCATCTTATTGTGGTAAAAAGAAGTAAATTGGCCAAGAGATTTTGCAAAGAAAGGTGTATTGAAATGCATTATAGAAAGACAAATGAGTAGAATACATATGTTAAACATGTAATATTGATAAGCAAGGTCAGTTATAGTATGTGTTAGATGAGGGAATTTTGACATTGTTGAAACTGGCAAGACATCTCATGATAACATTTTACGTATCTTGCTTATCTTAGTTCTTATATTTTCCACTGTTATTTCATATTATTTATTGTTGTCATGAGATCTAGTCAATCAAAAATGAGCGATGAGAAACAAAATTGGTATTTATTCCTTTTTTAATCAGGTTGTAGAGCGCAAAGAGTGGCGCGTGACTGATCTCCTTGGACGAAGGGTAGTTGCAGCTTTACATGAAGGAACAGATATTTCTATTGCACACGATGAAATGTCGACCTTTTCGGCTTACTACTGGCTGGCACCTGAGGGTTACTTGGGGAAAAGGTAGGTTACCATTTGGAATAAAAGTAACATGCTAACGACTACAGTATATCACACTAAGGTTTTTTTCTTCTTGTTTTGAACTTTATTTAGGTAGAATACAAAAAGTCCTCATTTTATAAACTGCTTCTTGGAACTTAAGTCGAATTTTGTTAAATTTTGGTCTATGGGAGGCTTCACCTAACTGGCATGCCTACGATTTTCAGCTGCAAAAGTCATCAAATACTGTAGTCCTGTTTCATATTGCAAATGTTGTCTTTTTTATTTGTGTTTGATCTACCGGAATCCAGACATGGATGATTCTATCTTCGATTGTCTTCTTACCATTATGGCTAAGATACAAGAAGATGATAGAAAGGCTTCTTTTGTCTTTGTTGGTGATTTTAATGCTCATCATAGGGAGTGGTTAAGTTCTATCTCTCCTACCGATCGCCATAGCTTAAGAGCTTTAGACTTTGCCTCTGAATTAGGCTGTGAGCAAATCATAAATGAAGCTACTCACAGGTCTGGTAATTGCTTGGATCTCGTGTACACTGACTCCCCTGGCATTATAACTAGTAAGGTTGGTTCTCCAGTTGGGACATCTGATCATGCCTTGATTTCATTAGTAGTGAAGACTAAGCAGCCTGTCTTTGATATATCATACTCTTGTAAAATTTATATGAAATCCCAAGTAGACTGGAATGGGATTTTGCATGATCTTTTGTGCTTGAATTGGTCACAATTATATTGTAGTGTAGATCCTGTTGTCCCTTTGAATGAGAATCTAGTCAACATAATTGATAGGTGTATCCCTTCTCGTGTGCTAAGGTACCGAGTGAAGGACAAACCGTGGTTCAATGATGATTGTAGACGTGCTTATTTGGAGAAGCAGGAGGTCTATCATCTTTGGAAGGGTAACAGATAAGATTTGACCTGGAACAACTATACTCAGCTTCGAGCTTTTGCTCAGAGAGTTTATGCCTCAACTGAAAAGGAGTACAATTTAACCATAATAGAAACCCTTTCTGGTACAACTCAGGAACATAAATGGTGGTCTACCCTTAAATCTGCACTCTTTGGTGTAGATGCAACAGTTCTTCCTTTACTTAAACCAGATGGCTCAGTCACTCACTGTCCAAAGGAAAAGGCAACCATGTTGGCTGATGTTTTTGGCAGTAAATAGAGTAATTAAAAAGTTGAACTTCCTCATTCCTGTTTTTCTGAGGCTAAACTAACTAGTTTAGCTTTTCGATCTCATGAGATTAAAGCCCTGTTGATGGACCTTGATGCTTATGGAGGTGTAGACCCAAATGGCATTTTTCCTTTGTTTTTTATAAAGACAGCAGATTTCTTAGCTCCAAAGTTATCTGTTATTTTGTGCAAGTTAGCAAGAAGAGGAGCTTTTAGCACTTGTTGGAGAATTGGTAATGTTACTCCTCTATGTAAATGTGTTTGTGGTAGCTCAAGTCCCACTGATTACCGCCCAATTTCCATAACTCCCATATTATCTGAAGTTTTTGAACGTCTTCTGGCAAAACGTCTTAATAGGTTTGCTGAAGGTAATCATCTATACCCTAGGTTGCAATTTGGTTTTCGTAAAGGCCTTGGAGCATGTGATGCCCTTCTTACAATCTCCAATGCTGTACAGAAATCCCTTGATTGTGGTCAGGAAGTTCGTATGATTGGCCTTGATTTTAGTGCTGCCTTTGACCGTGTTAATCATGAGGCCCTTGTTTTCAAACTCAAACAGTTGGGAGTGGGTGGGTCGTTTCTTACCATTATTATTGATTTTTTAATTAATAGATCTCAAAGAGTTGTTGTTGATGGGCACCATAGTGAGAATAGGAATGTGATATCTGGTGTTCCACAGGGTAGTGCTCTTGGCCCATTACTTTTCATACTATATACACATGACATGTGGTTTGGCCTAGAAAACAAGCTTGTTACATATGCAGATGATGCTACTCTCTTTGCATCAATTCCATCCCCTGAATGTAGATCTATGGTTGGTGAATCACTTAATAGAGATTTAGCTAAAATTAGTGCATGGTGCAAATTATGGGGTATGAAGTTGAAGCCTAAAAAAACTCAAAGTATGATTGTAAGTAGGTCAAGGACGGTGGCTCCTCAACATCCGGATCTCAGTATTGATAATGTTTCGTTAAATTTGTATAACTCTTTTGAAATTTTAGGTGTGATTCTCGACAGAAAATTTACTTTTGAGAAACATATTAGGTCTGTGTCTTCTTCAATTGCACAAAAAATTGGCTTATTGAGAAAGTCTTACAAGATTTTTAGTGATCAATCTATTCTGAAGAAGTGTTTTAATTCTTTCATTTTACCTTGTTTCGAGTATTGTTCTCCTGTCTGGTGTTCAGCTGCTGATTCTCATCTTAATTTGTTGGACAGAAACTTATGGTCTATTAAATTTCTTATTCCTGGTTTAGATATTAATCTTTGGCACTGTCTTTCAATTGGTTCATTATGCATGGTGCATAAGATTTTTCATAACTCTGACCATCCTTTACATTCAGATTTCCCTGGACAATTCTATCCTGTTCGTAATACTAGGCAGGCAGTTAATTCTAATAGCCAGGCCTTCTCCATCATAAGGCTCAATACTACACAGTATTCTAGAAGTTTTATTCCAGCTGTTACCAAGTTGTGGAATGATCTTCCTAATCTGGTAGTTGAATCAGTAGAACTTCAAAAGTTCAAAGTTGGAGCAAATGTTTTTATGTTGACCAGGCTGACATGAGTCTTTTTATAATTTATATATGACATATCTGTCTTTGACGTTGTTAATAGTTTATATAGGACATATCTGTTTTGACGTTGTCACTGTTTTTAGAATGATTTATTGTTAATTTATTCTCATCATTTATTTATTTCCTTATTTCCTTTCCTCACTGGGCCTATTTTTCCCTATTGAACCCCTTAGGTTTTTAGCATCTTGCTTTTCCAACTAGGGTTGTAGCTTGGCTATTAATAATAGTAATAATAATAACAATAAATTATATAACAGATTTTGACATTGGAAAAATCTATCTTTCTGTGACATAGCCATGTCGTCCTGATGTCAGTTCCTCAAAGGCAGCTTTCTACTTGGAATATTTCAGAAATATCCCAAGTAGAAAGCTGCCTTAGAGGAACTTCCATCTGGACCACGTGGCTCGAGCCCAAAAAAATATTGTTTTATTACGGTACAGTATTTCATAATTAACATTTTATACAATATCTTAGCTTTATGATTTGAGTTGGATATGTGTTTGTACATCCGAATGTTTGTAAGTTGAGGATCTTCTGTAATTACAATTAAGGTTTTCTTCAACAGGATAACTTCATATGGGCAGACTCTTACTGTGAAGGTGACTTGGGTTAAGCTTCGAGGTGATACATCTGGAAGTCCAACCCGTTGCCCAGACGTTATAATAGAGGTATTGTTTTTTATACAGTATTACCAATGCTCAGATATATTTATACAAAAAGCCCAATAGGAAAATTAACATTTTGAGTGAATCCTGGCTATATATATATATATATATATATATATATATATATATATATATATATATATATATATATGCATATATATATATATGCATATATATATATATATATATATATATATATATATATATACATATACATATATATGCATATACAGTATATAGATAGATGCATACACATCAATATACATTATATACTTGTACACACATGTATACTTGTATGTAAACATTTATGCATATTTTCACATCAAAACATCTACATACGCATTTGCACATATTTTACATACTAATATGCAAATATGTGTGATACTTTCACGACTCATATTTATTAGAGTGATCTTTGTTGTTAGGAATAATCTACTTTATGAAATTAAGAATTATTTATTTCCAGGGTGCAGGGTATCGCATAGCATATGGTGATAACACTCACAGAGGAAGAAAGTCTGCCCATTTAGAAATTCCATTTTATGAACATGACTGGTTCCATTTTCCCAAGGTATGTTGGAGTTAAATATTCCCTATGATTTTAATGCACATTTTCTTTTACCTGTCTTTACCATGAGTTTTTTTTATTATCACTTGGTTAAATAATTCACAAGTATTGTTAAGAAGCATAACTGCCAGGCAGTTAATAACGTAAGGGTCAACTGCTTAGGCTATGCTGATGACATAGATGTCATAGGGGTCAACTTCAGGGAGGTGGAGAACCTAACAACACAGTACCAAACAATGGCTTGCCAGGTGGGACTAGAGATAAATGAAGGAAAAACTAAAATCATGGAAGTAGCAAGAACACCGCAATTACAGGGAAATATAGATCTTGCAGGCATCAGAATTAAGACAGTAGAGTCCTTTAAATATCTGGATACTATTATGTCGCAGAACGCTGGAATAGCTGAAGAAGATACAGCAAGGATTGGAGCAGCCAACAGATGTTATTTCAGCCTTACAGACCTTTTTAAACGACGATCAGTCTCCCGTAAAACAAAATTGAGAATATATAACACAGTCATCAGACGAGTTTTGATATATGGATGCGAGACATGGTCTCTAACAAAAACATTAGATAAGAAATTTGAAATTTTTGAGAATGAGATTCTGAGAATAGAGGGGCCCATCTATGACCAAGAAATAAATGGATGGAGAAGACGACATAATAGAGAAATAAGAAATAATACAAAGCAACCAAATATATGTGATGTAATTAGATCAAGAAGACTCCAATGGGCAGGACATATGGCTCATATGGATGAGGATAGAGCTCCAAAGAGGATATTCTTGGCTGAAGTTGCTGGAAGAAGACCTGTAGGACGCCCAAGAAAAGATTGGAGAAGATGCTTGGAGGAGGATGTAAGAATCTCTGGGGGAAACCCAAATGAATGGTTCCATCAGGCACAGGATAGAGAAGAGTGGAGAATCCTATCACGAGTGGTCATGGGTCAAAATGTGGCCTAAATACCACTGGAGTAGTAGTAGTAGTAGTAGTATTAGTAGTAGTAGTAGTAGTAGTAGTAGTAGTACAAGTATTGTTCCTATCCAAATATTACTGGTAAATTTTTACTCATATATTTTATAATTTCAAATTTTCACTCTCTTTTTGAACTGCAAGCCAATTTCAAATTTTTCACTCCTTTTCTTAACTGCAAGCCAATTTCAAAATGTTAACCCTCTTTTTGAACTGCAAGCCAATTTCAAATTTTTCACTCTCTTTTGGACTGCAAACCAATTTCAAAATGTTCACTCTTTTTGAACTGCATATCAGTTTCCCCTTAAAATAGAAATCATCTCAACACTCACAGGCTGCAAAATTGCAAGAGCTCATGCCTGGCCAGAAGGGCCAGGCAATCTACAACAAAAGTACAAACCAGTAAATTTTAAGAAGTGTGGATTTAGGTTCTTTTTAGAATACAATATTTCCATAGTTAAGAAATTATATGAATTACTTTCTTTAAAGGAATTGGTAGAGTAAAGTACAGTACAGTAATTCATTTCTCTTCTTTTCCATAAGGTTAATATTAATGGAATAATTTTCAAATTTAGATGTTCAAACTTTTGTTGTTGACTTGCAATGGGAAAGGGATTGGAGGTGGTAAAATAGGAGGCAGGGATATGATAGGTAATTAATACACCTCCCAAACAATGGGCACTTTTACTTGAAAAACAAATTAACCTTGAATATCCAGAATAGAACCATCCTCTGAAAGAAGATTGAGCAGAAGCAGGTAAAGTTGAAAAAGAAATCATTTGAAGAAAAGACTCGATAGCTTGAGAATACTGCACAAGCAAAACTATTTCTGACTTGAGAGTTGTTCTTTAACATGAGTCATCCTGTCATTATCAGTTATAGAACCTAAGATATGAGAAGTCATTAAGGAATATTTATTAGAGTCTTAGATCTATGTAGACCAAAAATAATGAAGCCTTTCCAATCTTTTAAGGACAGAATTAGTAAAAAGAGTGGTCATTTCAAAGCTCAATCTAGATATGCTGTGAAAATTCGGTGGCATACTGTTACTAATAATTTACTTTTTATTTCCTCTTTTAAACTAAAATTTATTTTTTCAATATTAATCTTACCCGATAATCATGTACAGTAGCTGTCAACTCCGTTGCCCGACAGAATTTTACGGAAGGGATACGCCAGCGATCGCTATACAAGAGGGGGGTGTACTCACAAGCGCCACCTGTGGCCAGGTACTGCAGTACTTCTTGTTGACACCACCTCAATTTTTCCTCTGTCGTGCCTCCGGCTAGACCTACATGGATACGCTGTTGATTCTGGAGTTTTTGCTCACGATTTGGTGATGTATTTGCTCTAGATTTTAGCTTTCGCTATTCAGGAAGTTTTATTATTAGCTTAGCTAGCTTTTGGAATTAATTTGATTAATTATGGTGACGAAGAGAGTATGAACTCTCTTTCACCTTTAGATGGCCGACCCTTCCCTTAGACGGAAGTGTTGGTGTCTAAGAGAGTATAGACTCTCTTTCTTAATTTTGCTTAACAAAAGTTATAGATTTATTTTATATCTCTCCGCCTTTTATAGGCCTCTTCGATTAACTTCCTTTTTTTATAAACTTATTAAAATTAATTTTTATATTTGTTTATATTCGACCTTTCCTAATACTAGGCGGTCTTTTCTTGTACCGAAGTTAATTAACATTGAGCCCGTCATTTCGGTTTTACCTGTTAACATATTATGCTATTTTAATGTTTTTGAAAGAATTTCTTTGATAGTCTCGTACTGTTTTCAAAGTGGAACTAACGTTTTGTTTTGTCTCTGCAGTTGTTGACGTTCAGAACGTTCAACTTGCGCTCTATCGTTACGATAGAGAGAGAATTTTCACGGTGTCACGTTGCAGTAAGAGTAAACCGTTTCTAGCGTTTTGTTCATTCTTTCTTAGCTTAATGGTTTTAATTCTAATAAAGGAACTTTTTATTTGGGAAATCTTTCAGTTTTTTTCCTTTAACAATAATATGTTTTAACGATATATATGATTGGGCTCTTCTCTCAGGTTCTAAGTCAAGAGAGAGAGAGAGAGAGAGATAGAGACGGAGGGAGAGAGAGGAGGATAAACGTTTCGTTCAAGCGAGTAACGTTGTTATCGTTTTTGCTCTTCTCCCTAGTCTCTTTAGGGGAAGAAGGTAAACGTTTCTAGAGTTTTATTCTTGTTCTCAAGCTTTATGCGGTGAGAGATTTTAAACGTAGTTTATTTGATCTAGTGTTTAGTCTCTTTCCAGCCACTGAATTATTTATCATTTATTAGATTTTTCTGTTACATTGTAATTCTGTTTTCGCAATTATTAACTTTTAAGGAAGGATAGAATTGCGTGTTTCAGGTACAAACCACTTAAAGTTTCGAGTTCAGTGAAATAAGTGCAAACAGAAAATCAAAAGTGATAAGTGATAAGCGCAAAGTGTTACAGTGTTGCGTTCGAGGGTTCGTCTGTTCGTGCCAGTTGTTCGCCTAGTCTGGGACCTCTTACAAGCTCCCAAGCCCAGGGGAGAAGTAATGTCGAAGGACTTATGGGTTCAGCAGGCCTTGATCGACGAACAGACGTTTTTCCCTCCGTGGTTTCGGGTGTATCTACACACGTTGCCGACGTGATCACCCCACCCACACAAAGACGAGAGAGCCCTTTCTTTCCTCGTCTGCGGTAGAGGTTTCTCGCAGAAACCATGGACCAATCTTGCAGCTTTTAAGTGCAAGTCGGTCCCTTCCGCACAAGTCCAACTCCTAGGTGTAGCCATTAGCACTGGGTCAGTTCGGACTTGCTGCAGTACGACAACTGCACACCTCCCAGAGAGGCAAGGTGGTATCGCAACAGGCAGTAGCTCCGTCTGTTGCCGCACCAGCTGTTTTAGACCCTCAGTCTCAACGGACAGTAGCTCCGTTTGTTGTTGTCTTTCTTAAACTCTAGTGGTCTTTGCTGCAGTCAATGCAGTCTCAGCTTGCGGTGTTGATGCAGGAGTTTCAGGCAGAGGAGGTTAATACACCTCCTCCTGCGAACGCTCCTCCTCCTCTGCGCAGTACAATCTGCCAGACGTATGAGGTTGAGGTTCCTCAGGCTACCTCCATGCGTGAGCTGCCGCGTTGGGAGTTGCCAGTTACCAGCGTTGTGCAGCAACCTCCACCTTCCTTAAGGCAACCTCAACAATGGGAACAGGAGTCTTATGCCTTACATCCTCCTCTTCCTTTGAGGCAAGAGTTTCTTGCAGTTAGACCATCTTCGAGGCAACAACCTCTTGAGGTACGACAACCTCTACCATCCTTGAGGCAGCCACCTCAGCTCTCGCAGCTGCTACCTCAACTTTCCTCAAGGCGAGAGCCTCAACTCTTGAGGCTAGCACCTCAAGAACCTCAACTCGTGAGACAGGAACTGCGTTCTGCGCAGCCGCTACCTCAACTCTCGCAGCTCACACCTCAAGAACCTCAACTCGTGAGACAGGAACCTGCTACTGCGCATCCACCTCAACCCTTGAGGCAAGCGCAACTCTTGAGGCAGGAACCTCATGCTATGAGTCAGCCACCTCAACGCATGCATCTGCCACTTTCTCCTCAGCTTGAGCCTCTTCCCATTCAACTTTGAAATAACAAATGACAATAATAACACCTCATTACTTTCATAACTTGCATTTGTAAAACATATACATGTATGCCTACACAAACATTATGATAATGGAGGTTATTCGTATTACTTAAAAAAAAAAAAAAAAAATATATATGTATTCCTTGCAATATATTTTTAACAAAATCGCAAAAATATGGCAAAAATATCTTCAAAACAAAAATGAATCATGAGTTATGAATATAATGTAAATATTATGTTGATATTAAAACCCCATGCAAGCATGCATGAAGTAATGCAGTGTTGCCAACAGGGCGAGTTTCCCTTTCCTGAGGTGAAGTAGATTATAGTACGTATATTTAGTGCAGCTTAATTCTACGATTATCATGCCGGCTATCAAATTCATCAACAAAACAGTCTAAATCAATTCCCTCGGCACGTGCACTTTCAATGGACAGTAATGAGATATTACTCAATCTAGCACTGGTCATGGAATTTCTGAGAAATGTTACCCGCCATGCAACATGCTCTGCTTACCTTACAGCATGCTCTACATACAGCATGCTCTGCATACAGCATGCTCTGCATACCTTACCGCATGCTTCTCAGTCACACATCTTTGGTTGTTGCCAACTCACTAGACTGTCAAGCAGTTTCATAACGTTGCCTTCTAGTCTGCTGCTTTTGCACCAGTGAAACCCTCACTGAGAGAACTTAGCTTTTCTCGGATATGGTCCCTGTAGATGAGAAAGTGCTTTTCTCCCTCCTTCTGATATTCCCTTGAGGACTCTGTCATTTGGAGAGGAGCCTTTAGCTGCGTAGCCTCCTATGGACTTTTATTTAAGCATAACATGCTTCCAGGGAAGGTAATGGTTCCACTTCAGTCGCTAACCCCGTCTGTTACCACACCTGCTCCCATAGACCTTGAGCTGTGTTGCAAGACATGCAGTCCAAGCTTAGTCCTTGTTAGAGGATTTTTTGTTTACGGAGTCAGTGTGTCACTGGGAAGACGTTCAACAACCAGCAGAAGTGACTTGTTGTGACGCAGTGCGGCAACCTCAGCAACCCGATAAGGAGTTGTCTGTACGACCCAGACAGTCTAGACAGCTTCGGGTTGTCACTGTACTTCCTCGCTTCCCCATGGTTGACAGTTCACAGACTGTGCAGCAGTACCATGATCTTGTGTCCGGCTCCGTCAGACGACTGGCTTTTAAGAGCTCCCACAAGTCGTCGCTGTCTGGAGATTCTCAGATGGACTATGGATCTGACCAAGGAACTGGGCCTCCTGGTCAATTTTGAGGAGTCCCAGCTCGTCCCATCCCAGACCATTGTCTACCTGGGTATGGATCTTCAGAGTCGAGCTTTTCGGGCTTTTCCGTCGGCCCCAAGGATCTTCCAAGCCCTAGAATGCATCCAGAGCATGCTGAGAAGGAACCGATGCTCAGTCAGGTAGTGGATGAGTCTAACAGGGACACTTTCATCGCTGGCCCTGTTCATCGTGTTAGGGAGACTCCACCTCCGCCCCCTTCAGTATCATCTAGCTGCTCACTGGATAAAGGACATGACGCTAGAGACGGTCTCAGTTCCTGTTTCCGAAGAGAGGAGGTCTACTCTCGCGTGGTGTAAGAACAGCTTTCTTCTCAAGGAAGTCTACCTTTGGCTGTTCAGAAACCCGACCGCCGTCTCCTCTCGGACGCATCAGACACGGGCTGGGGTGCGACTTTGGACGGACAGGAATGCTCGGGAACATGGAATCAGGAGCAAAGGACACTTCACATCAATTGCAAGGAGTTGTTGGCGGTTCTTCTGGCCTTGATAAACTTCAAGTCCCTCCAGCTTAACAAGGTGGTGGAGGTGGACTCTGACAACACCACAGCCCTGGCTTACATCTCCAAGCAGGGAGGGACTCTTTCGTGGAAGTTGTTCTAGATCGCAAGGGACCTCCTCATCTGGTCAAAAGATCGAAAGCTCACGCTGGTAACGAGGTTCATTCAGGGCGGTATGAATGTCATGGCAGATCGCCTCAGCCGGAAGGGTCAGGTCATCCCCACAGAGTGGACCCTTCACAAGAATTTTTGCAGCAGACTTTGGGCCCTGTGGGGTCAGCCAACCATAGATCTGTTCGCTACCTCGATAACCTAGAGACTCCTGTTGTATTGTTCTCCGATTCCAGACCCAGCAGCAGTTCACGTGGATGCTTTTCTGCTGGACTGGTCCCATCTCGACCTGTATGCATTCCCGCCGTTCAAGATTGTCAACAGGGTACTTCAGAAGTTCTCCTCTCGCAAAGGGACACGGCTGACGTTGGTTGGCTCCGCTCTGGCCCGCGAGAGAATGGTTCATAGAGGTACTGCAATGGCTGGTCGACATTCCCAGGACTCTTCCTCTAGGAGTGAACCTTCTACGTCAACCTCACGTAAAGAAGGTACACCCAAACCTCCACGCTCTTCGTCTGACTGCCTTCAGACTTTCGAAAGACTCTCAAGAGCTAGGGGCTTTTTGAAGGAGGCAGCCAGAGCGATTGCCAGAGCAAGGAGAACATCCACTCTCAGAGTCTATCAGTCTCAAGGGGAAGTCTTCCGAAGCTGGTACAAGACCGATGCAGTTTCCTCAACCAGTACCACTGTAACCCAGATTGCTGACTTCCTGTTACATCTAAGGAAAGTAAGATCCCTTTCAGCTCCTACGATCAAGGGTTACAGAAGTATGTTGGCAGCGGTTTTCCGCCACAGAGGCTTGGATCTTTCCACCAACAAAGATCTACAGGACCTCCCTAGGTCTTTTGAGACCTCAAAGGAACGTCGGTTGTCCACTCCAGGCTGGAATCTAGACGTGGTCCTAAGGTTCCTTATGTCATCAAGATTTGAACCTCTCCAATCAGCCTCTTTTTAGGACCTCACATTAAAAACTCTTTCCCTCGTGTGCTTGACAACAGCTAAAAGAGTAAGTGAGATCCACGCCTTCAGCAGGATCATAGTTTTCACATCTGAAACGGCTACATGTTCCTTGCAGCTCGGTTTTTGCTAAACGAGCTTCCTTCACGTCCTTGGCCTAAGTCGTTCGAGATCCCAAGCCTGTCCAACTTGGTGGGGAATGAACTGGAGAGAGTACTTTGCCCAGTTAGAGCTCTTAGGTACTATCTAAAAAGGTCTTAACCTTTACGAGGACAATCAGAAGCCTTATGGTGTGCTATCAAGAAGCCTTCTTTTCCAAGGTCTAAGAACTCAGTTTCTTACTATTCAGGCTTCTGATTAGGGAAGCACATTCTCATCTGAAGGAAGAAGACCTTGCTTTGCTGAAGGTAAGGACACATGAAGTGAGAGCTGTGGCTACTTCAGTGGCCTTCAAACAGAACCGTTCTCTGCAGAGTGTTATGGATGCAACCTATTGGAGAAGCAAGTCAGTGTTCGCATCATTCTATCTCAAAGATGTCCAGTCTCTTTACGAGTACTGCTACACCCTGGGACCATTCGTAGCAACGAATGCAGTAGTAGGCGGGGGCTCAGCCACTACATTCCCATAATCCCATAACCTTTTAACCTTTCTCTTGAATACTTTTTATGGGTTGTACGGTCGGCTAAGAAGCCTTCCACATCCTTGTTGATTTGGCGGGTGGTCAATTCTTTCTTGAGAAGCGCCGAGGTTAAAGGTTGTGATGAGGTCCTTTAGTATGGGTTGCAGCCCTTGATACTTCAGCACCTTAGAGTTGTTCAGCCTCCTAAGAGGAACGCTGCGCTCAGTAAGGAAGACGAACTTATTTAAGGCAGAGTAATGGCTCAAGTCGACTTCCTTACCAGGTACTTATAATTTCATTGTTATTTTGAATAACTGATAATATGAAATACGGGATACTTAGCTTCTTGATATACATGTACACTGGTTTTCACCCACCTCCCTGGGTGTGAATCAGCTACATGATTATCGGGTAAGATTAATATTGAAAAATGTTATTTTCATTAGTAAAATAAATTTTTGAATATACTTACCCGATAATCATGATTTAATTGACCCACCCTTCCTCCCCATAGAACCAGTGGACCGAGGAAAAATTGAGGTGGTGTCAACAAGAAGTACTGCAGTACCTGGCCACAGGTGGCGCTTGTGAGTACACCCCCCTCTTGTATAGCGATCGCTGGCGTATCCCTTCCGTAGAATTCTGTCGGGCAACGGAGTTGACCGCTACATGATTATCGGGTAAGTATATTCAAAAATTTATTTTACTAATGAAAATAACATTTTTCTATTATATATATTATCTTCACAATTATCATGTTGGAAGTTTCCCATCATAAACTTGAATTTCCAGTTTTTTTACCTTGCCAGTAGCAATTTTGATTTCTTCTCATCTTTTATTACTTGGTTTTGTTGGAAGTTTCCCATCATAAACTTGAATTTCCTGTTTTTTTTTTATCTTGCCAGCAGCAATTTTGATTTCTTCTCTTCTTTTATTACTTGGTTTTATCAGCTTGCTGTATTTATCTTCCATAATAATATGATTTCTTTCATTCTTTTTAAATATTCATTATCTATTGATATATTATTTTTATTGTATTCTACCTACATTGATTGAGGGAAAGTTCTTTATGGCGTATTAGGAATGAATGTTTAAAAACAAACTTTATACCTCTTGATTACAAACTTTAGAATACCTATAAAATCCCTGTTTTAAAACATGATTTGTAAACGGGTTAATATATTATTATTATTATTATTATTATTATTATTATTATTATTATTATTATTATTATCCAAGCTACAACCCTAGTTGGAAAAGCAAGATGCTATAAGCACAAGGGCTCCAATAGGGAAAAATAGCCCAGTGAGGAAAGGAAATAAGGAAATAAATAAATGATGAGAACAAATTAACAATAAATCATTCCAAAGACAGTAACAACGTCAAAACAGATATGTCATATATAAACTATAAAAAGACTTATGTCAGCCTGTTCAACATAAAAGCATTTGCTCCAACTTTGAACTTTTGAAGTTCTGCTGATTCAACTACCTGATTAGGAAGACATTCCACAACTTGGTCACAGCTGGAATAAAACTTCTAGAATACCTTGTAGTATTGAGCCTCATGATGGAGAAGGCCTGGCTATTAGAACTAACTGCCTGCCTAGTATTACAACTTGATGGAATTGTCCAAGAAGATCTGAATGTAAAGTATGGTCAGAGTTATGAAAAATCTTATGCAACATGCTTAATGAACTAATTGAACAACGGTGCCAAAGATTAACATCCATTTCAGGAATAAGAAATTTAAAAGACCGTAAGTTTCTGTCCAACAAATTTAGATGAGAATCAGCAGCTGAAGACCAGACAGGAAAACAATACTCGAAACAAGGTAGAATGAAAGAATTAAAACACTTCAGAATAGATTGATCACTGAAAATCTTGAAAGACTTTCTCAATAAGCCAATTTTTTGTGCAATTGAAGAAGACACAGACCTAATGTGTTTCTCAGAAGTAAATTTGCTGTCGAGAATCACACCTAAAATTTTAAAAGAGTCATACAAAGTTAAAGGAACATTATTAATACCCAGATCCAGATGTTGAGGAGCCACTGTCCTTGACCTACTTACAATCATACTTTGAGTTTTGTTAGGATTCAACTTCATACCCCATAATTTGCACCATGCACTAATTTTAGCTAGTTCCCTATTAAGGGATTCAGCAACCCCAAATCTACATTCAGGATATGGAATTGGTGCAAAGAGAGTAGCATCATCTGCATATGCAACAAGCTTGTTTTCTAGACCAAACCACATGTCATGTTTATATAGTATGCAAAGAACTTAAGACAAGTTTGAAAATAGATAATGTATATCATGTATACTCATGCCTGATTTATATATATATTTTTTTTCGCAGGATTTGGCTGATATAACAGAATCAACAAAATCTAGACAATACAAGGGAAAGTCTGTTACCAGACAAGAAATGATGCAGATTCTCAGCTCTATGGAAACTCTAATGATAAGAGCTAGATATCATTCTGTCCAAATTGAAGGAATGTTAGTACTGTGTATCCTTAGAAACTATCACAATCTAAGTTGTACTGATTTAACTGTAATTTGAAATACTGATACTTAATATAATTAATTGATAATATTAAAATTTGCAAAAGCTTTCTACTGTACTGTAAATTCTCGATTGTTAAGGACAGTATGTATATTGCAATATTTTTGTGTAATGTACATTATAATTAGTTTTCGGGGCTTTCTCATACCAATTTCAGCATATTTAACTTCAGTAACTCCACTAGTAATTTTTGCATGCAAAGGTTAAGTTTATATTTTGAGATCCATGAAAATCTAGCAAGATATGTATTGAATACTGTTTAGCTTTTCAGATGGAAATTTGAATTATAAAATAAAAATCATCTCTTTTAAAGCCTTCACGATGTGGCTTTGGAGTATGGTGGCGAAGGCACTGCAACGTTAGTTACTGGAGCAGTTGAAAGATGTATTTGCCCGCCAGGTAAGGGGAAACGTTCCTTTCTAATATTAAAAATAAGTAACAATTGATATACAACAATACTTAACCTTTTGAAAATATTTTGCAATTTGTTTTTAATTCTACATTTTTTTGTTTGTAGCTGATTAACAATCCTTATTATGAGGTCCTTAATTCAGTATTACTGAGAAGTTTATGCCATACCTAGGCTTTAAAAGATGTGTTAATCCTTGTTATTTTTATAGGTTATGCCGGGTTAACTCACGTGTTAATCCGTGTTATTTTTATAGGTTATGCCGGGTTAACTCGCGTGTTAGTCCTTGTTATTTTTATAGGTTATGCCGGGTTAACTCAAGTGTTAATTCTTGTTATTTTTATAGGTTATGATGGGATAACTCGCGTGTTATTCTTTGTTATTTATATAGGTTATGCCGGGTTAACTCGCGTGTTAATCTTTGTTAATTTTATAGGTTATGCCGGGTTAACTCATGTCTTAATCCTTGTTATTTTGATAGGTTATGCCGGCTTATCCTGTGAGTTATGTGAGCCTGGTTATCGACGAGTGAACAACACGATCTTTGGGGGAGTGTGCGAAAAATGTGACTGCAATGGTCATGCCGAATCTTGTGATCCTTTCACTGGAACTTGTGGTGTAAGTTATCTTTCATGTGATTATGCATCTGTTATCTAGACTTCAGTTATGCTTTTGGATGATACTTAACCATGTTTTTGCTTTGTTATCTCCTATGCTTTTGGATGATACTTAACCATGTTTTTGCTTTGTTATCTCCTATGTCAGAATGCTGGAAAGCTGTAATTAAAGTTTGCTAATACAGTATTCAGTTTAGATTAACACAGTTAGGATTTGCATCTATTGGAAGCATCCAGAAAGGAGATCTCCTTTCACCCTAAATACAAAATTGCAATAAAATTGATGATTTATTTTTTTTCAGGAATGTCTGCATAATACAGTCGGTGAAAATTGTGAACGCTGTGCAACTGGATATTTCGGTAATCCTTCTCTTGGAACTCCCGATGCCTGTCAATTGTGCGAGTGTCCTCTTCCTTTGGGACAAAATCAGTTTACTCCTAGGTGTATCCATGACTTGGATCTTGGAGGATATAAATGTCAATGTCCTACAGGTTACAGTGGAACTAAATGCGAAAGGTAAGTTTATAAGGGATTATTTTGTCATCTAATGGAATTTCATAGCTCTAAGTACTGATGATCATATACTAAGATGTGAATATAAAATAAATGAAAATCTAAAAGAAACATGAAAACCAAATATTAGGGGTACCTTCAATGGTATAAAAAAGGGATTTTTTATATTATACTGTCCCTATAGTTTTTATAGATTTTGGAAATCTGATGAATCACATATCATGTCAGGAATACAGGATTTGCCTTATCTAATTTTGCAGTATTATCTCATAATATTTTACTGTACATATTGTGGTATATGTTAGATTTTTTACATTTCTGTTTTTATGACAATGTACTCTGCATGAATCATCCATCTCAGATGTGCCGATGGGTATTTTGGAAATCCCCTTATCCCCGGCAACTCTTGTCAACCTTGCGAGTGCAATGGCAATGTAGACTTCCGAGAGAGGGATGTTTGTGATCGGTTGACAGGGCAGTGTCTTAAGTGTATTGGCAACACAGCAGGATGGCATTGCGAAAAATGTAAAGAAAATTATTACAGACAGACCTCAAGGTGAGATATTAGATACTGTATTTTTATTTCTGCCACACAAATTAACCTTATAATTAGGCCAATGATCTATTATTTTTGGAATTGAGTTCTCAGAGGATAGGCTAGATCTCCCATTCTGAGTGTAATTATAACTTGTTGAAAGTTTGGTTTAACTTGCAAACTCTTCTGAGAGTTTCATAAGCCTTTGAGGCTCTTGGAGGGCTTGTAAATTAATACCACATGCAACTAATCAATTAAATTTTCCCATAAATTTTGTATTTATTTATATTGATGAAACTTTTCAAACTATTTTATTCAAAACAATATGGAAAATCATACATTTGTATGTTTTGATCTCTTCCCCAATAGAAGAAAAAAGTGAAAGCTCTTTCTGTAATCTATTTGGTTGTGATCCTCTATTTTGTAGTAAGCTTTTGACACTTGTAGATTGTCCAGTATTTTCTAAGTATTCTTTCACGGCACTAAAATGGTAGAATGCTGGTACAGGATGGACATATTGCAACTGTGTCATGGGATGGTCTACCCAGAGTTTTGCATCATTTACATAGTTCTTAAGATGAGAGATAAAAAACCTCATAGTGAGGGACTGAAGTGAAGAGGGAGAACAAACTCATTAGTGTTTAAATGTAGAAGATTCGCTAAAAGGGCAAGTCAATGAGTCATGGGGAGGTTTGCAGTACAGTACTTGTCTCGGTAACAAAAGGTCATGAAACTAAGATATCTCAAGCATGCTTCCATGCTTGAACATAAAGAATAGGTTAGAATTGAAGAGCATCATTAGAATTTATTGAAAGACTTCAAGACAGAATCACTTAAACTGTATTCCATACATTCCGAATGGACATATCCTTTTTCTATTGACCCTAATATTTTGAGAAATAAGAGTTAAACTAAAGTTAAATAAATTTCATACTAATTAGGCCATGTTACAGATATAGAAAAAAACGAAGGCAGTATTCATCTTTTGACATAGTAGGTCCAAAAGCAAACGAATATGATCACTGGGAAGATGAAATTTGAATATTGGTTCAGAGGGGACATACAGTTTACATGAATATGATAAAAAACTATTATGCTGAACTGTATAAAATTAAGTGGCTTGGGTGACTTCATCATTATCTAAATGCAAGTGCCTGTGAATTGCTTGCATAGACCTTTGGACTTATAGTTCTTAACAGAGTTTTATGTTCTAATCAAGAAATTATTCTCATATTATTTTTTTGGTTATAATTTTTATTCCTTTCATACTTTTATTAACTTTTTGCTGTAATTTTCGTATATATTGACAATCAGATTTTTCAAGTTTAAATTCTCACCCAGCTAATTAATATATCATATTTTGTAGCCCAGCACTTTGCTGCAGTAGAGGGGCTTGAGTGTCTCAATGATGGGCTGGGCAATGGCGGTGGGGTAGTTTATCCACCCTGGCAGGCTCAACCATACCGCTAAGGCCAGTTCTGAGAGACCAGACCAAGACTGGACCCCTATAGGCCTTCTCCTTTATTTAAGATAGGCAAAGGCTATGAGAAGGAAAACTCCAAAATCAAACCAAACAAGACCCCAACGGCAGAGCTTCCCAGCGCCGGCGGAAGAGGGCAATGCCTGTCGGGCAGGCAACAAGGCGGGCCTTGACATAACAAGAACCCGGCAGCCCGATGCAACCAACATCGGAGAAGCTGCCTGTCTCATATGTCTTGAGCTGCGGTGAAAATGGTGTGGGCCAAGTGTGTGTGCGTGGCCGTTGCAAAGCCACGACCACCCAAAACAATATACCCAGCTACTGGCATTCTGTCGTTTCCTCCACCCTTCTTCATCTCTTTATAGGAGGCTGATGGCTAACGACAGAACCCAATACTCGGACACGAGTGGGCGCCGACGACGACGACTGTATTAGCTAAATGATACAAAACTTTCTTTAAGACATCTTTACAAACAAGGTCTTGCTGTTTTCAGTGTGATGTCAGTGAAATGAAACATCTTCGAGTCATTATTCATAAGATTCTAGTTTTGAAGAACTATTATAGAGGTTTATTGGTAATGGTTAAGAAGTTTGCATAAGTTGCACTAACCACAAAAGCCTATTTAAAGATAACATAATATAAATTTACAAAGTTATATAAAGTTCAGTCCTAAGATAAGAATTTTATTTCTGAGATGAGTTAAATAGGGAGGTTTGGCTGTGGCACCCTAGCAGTACTAGCCAAACTCAGCTGAATCCCTCATCAGGCTGGGAGGAGCTAAGAGAAGAAAAGTTCCCCTTTTGTTCATTTTTTATGTTGGCTACCCCAAAATTGGGCAAAGTGCCTTGGTATATAGATAAGTAAAATATTGGCACATTTCTTTTTACAGGGGCCAGTGTTTCCAGTGTAAGTGCGATCCAAGAGGATCCCTTACCGAACAGTGTAATCCAGAAAGTGGTCATTGCCAATGCAGAAAACTTTTTACTGGACGTCAGTGTGACAGGTGTATTGTAAGTATGATATATCGTCAGCTAGAACATTAATGTATAGCCTAGTTGGAAACCAAAAAAGCTTAATTTTATCATTTAGTTTATGGAATCCTAATTACAGTATAATTTTTGCTTGTATTGACCTCTTTGCTTTCCTAATACAGTACAGTGTTATTATTATTTCCTAAAATAATTTCAAGGACCAACATACAGCATTTGCCACAGATAAAATTAAAAAATGATCATGATATATAAAGTACAGTAATCCTTTGCTATATTAATGTTCAACTATCACTCTCCGAGTACATTGTGGATTTATGAATATATTTTATATGAATCTATATTGTGGACTCCGTTTTATATCGTGGGTTTCTGAGGGCAGGTAACATCTATATTTTTCATATTGTAGATATTTTTGGTTAAAAATAATTTTAGGCGCATAATAGCTTAGATTTGTATGGATAATGAAAAATTATAAAAATAATGAGAAAAAATATACAGTATTCTATATGTCTGCATCTACTTTGCGGTTTTTCGTCTATTGTTTGTGTGCTTAAGGAATTAATAACAGAGGGATTACTTTACTGTAAAGTACTGTACAGTATACTCAAAGTGAGTAAAGTTCAAGATATTTTCCGATGAAAGTTATTATGATGAAATATCATAAGATCCTCACTAAAAAGAAATGCATTCTTCACATATTTGTGTCACTTTGTCTTCCCTATTGGTGACCCCATATAGTTGTTAAGCCCTGTCCACACGATCGAGCATGCCCGACGGGCTAACAGTGATACCAAACCACAATAGTTAGTAAGAATGAGGGGTAATGACGTCAGAAGCGGGAAAACCACAGACAGGGATCTGGCATCATACAGTGTTGCCAGATCCCTGCCTTTAGTTTTCCCGCTTCTGACATCATTAGCCTTCATTCTTACTAACTATTGTGGTCTGGTATCACTGTTTGCCCGTCGGGCATGCTCGATCATGTGGACAGCGCTTTAGCCAGCCCCTTATGCTAGTTTTGAATTTTCAATGGCTTAAAGTTGAGATTGAGAAATCTTCCTCGGTTGGTTTTGCCATTATCAATTGAACAAACTTGTAGCATTTTATTTAACAAAGAGCCATAAGTGGAAACTATAGAATGGTAAACCACCTCAGGGGTCATCCCTAGCAATGACTCACATTATTTATCAGTGCCACAAATATACCAACGCTTTGCGTGACTGTTTCAGGAAGGTTGCTGTGCAGTTTTTGTTAAGTCTGAAAGGAATTAATAAATGTTTGAATCTGCATTTGTTAAACCTGCTGCTGTATTTGACTAACCTTTCTAGTATCAAGTCTTGACCTCCTGGTTTTGAGGAGCAGAAAGAAGTTACAAGGGAGGATAAGACTTCTATGCAATAATATTTGAGACTTCCAAGAAAGTCTAAATATACTACAGCTAGAGAGTTAAGAGTCCTGTGACTGGCCAGATAGTACTACATTGGATTCCTCTGCTTTCGGCTCAATTTTTTTTTTTTTTTTTTGCTTATACATACACTGAATACACATTCCCCTCTTTATTCATATGCCTGACACCACCAGTAGATTTTTTTTGTCCTTAGTCCCATTCTGTATGAGGTATGGTCCTTTCTGTTCCTATTTACGTTTCCAGAATATTAGTCCTTACTACAAACGATTAATTGATTTGAATTTCTATGTTGTTAAAGTCCTCTTTTTAAGAGAAAGATTTGATGTTGCTGAGGGATTGGACTTCATAAATACTGTAAAAAAAAATTTTAAGTCTGACTTGGGTACTTTTACCCTTCTGTCTCAATATAAAAGAGGTTTATATACTTGTCATAATGAATAAAAGGATAGATTCAAGAGATTTAAGCAGGATGGTAAACTCATAAAAAGGAGACACTCATTTTCATAAGAAATGTATGATGAAATGTAAGCAGAAACCTTTAATGAATTTGATTTTTTTCTCATGTTCCAGAGAGGTCATGGAGGTGTTGAACAAGGATGCCCTAAGTGTCAGTGTAATCCACAAGGGTCAGTTAATCAGATATGTGATCAGTTTACTGGACAGTGCCCTTGCAAGCCAGGTATGTGTTGCATATTGCTAGATTAGTTTTGAATGCTTGCCATTAATAGTAATATATACCAATTATGATCCGGATAGCTAGGTTGGTAGCGTCGTGGGCTTCTGTTTCAGAGGTCCCGAGTTGGCGTCCCCCGCCAGGACGTGGATATCGTGAGACCTTCTACCGGGGGGTACTCCCCAGGGTGGCGCCTAGGGGGGAGGTTAGAGGGGGCTAGTGGTAGTCCCTGCTGGCTTATGGTTGCCCGAGCAGAATGATGTAAATCGTCTGAGTGGAGACCTAAAACCTGCAACTTTAACTTTTAATACAGTAGTGAATTTCTTTAGCTGAGCCGAGGGAATTTTTAACTGAACTTCAACATGAGTAAATATAGTAAAAACAACACTTTTTCAATATTAAACTTACCCGATAATCATGTAGCTGTCAACTCCGTTGCCCGACAGAATTCTATGGAGGGATACGCCAGCTATCACAATACTAGAAGGGGGTGTATTTACCAGCGCCACCTGTGGCCAGGTACTCAAGTACTTCTTGTTGACACCTCCTCAATTATTCCTCTGTCGTGCTTCCGGCAAGACGTTCTGGGATACGCTTATGTTCTTGGAGTATTTTCACGACTTTGGTGAAGTATTTCTCTTTGATTTCGGCTGTCGCTTTACTGGAAAACTTCTATATTAGCTTAGTTAGCTTTTGGAATTAATTTGATTATTTTTGGTGACGAGAGAGTATGAACTCTCGTTCACCTTTCAATGGCCGACCCTTCCCTTAGACGGAAGTGTTGGTGTCTAAGAGAGTATAGACTCTCTTTCTTAATTTTGCTTAACAAAAGTTATAGATTTATTTTATATCTCTCCGCCTCTTATAGGCCTCTTCGATTAACTTCCTTTTATTATAAACTCATTAAAATTAATTTTTATATTTGTTTATATTCGACCTTCCTAATAGTAGGCGGTCTTTTACCGAAGTTAATAAACTTTGAGCCCGTCATTTCGGTTTTACCTGTTAACATATTATGCTATTTCCGCCACAGAGTTTGAAAGATTTTCTTTGACAGTCTCGTACTGTTTTCAAAGTTGAACTAACGTTTTGTTTTGTCTCTGCAGTTGTTGACGTTCAGAACGTTCAACTTGCACTCTATCGTTACGATAGAGAAAGAATGTTCACGGTTTCACGTTGCAGTAAGAGTAACCGTGTCTAGCGTTTTGTTCATTCTTTCTTAACTTAATGGTTTTGATCCTAATAAAGGAACTTTTCAGTTTTTTTCCTTTAACAATAATATGTTTTAACGATATATATGATTGGGCTCTTCTCTCAGGTTCTAAGTCAAGAGAGAGAGAGAGAGAGAGAGAGAGATAGAGACGGAGGGAGAAAGAGGATAAACGTTTCATTCAAGCCTGCCAGGCGTACGAGTAACGTCGTTATCGTTTTTTTTTGCTCTTCTCCCTAGTCTCTTTAGGGGAAGAAACTAAACGTTTCTAGAGTGATCTAGTGTTTAGTCTCTTTCCAACCACTGAATTATCTTTCATTAGATTTTTCTGTTACATTGTAATTCTGTTTTCGCAATTACTAACTTTGAGAAAGGATAGAATTGCGTATTTCAGGTACAAACCACTTAAAGTTCAGTGAAATAAGTGCAAACAGAAATCAAAGTGATAAGTGATTAGTGCGTGAGGGTACTTTTGTGCGCGCCAGTTGTCCTCCCAGTCCGGGACCTCTTGCAAGCTCCCAAGCCCAGGGGAGAAGCAATGTCGAAGGGCATAAGGGTTCAGCAGGCCTTGATCGGCGCACAGAAGTATTCTCGGTGGTTGTGGGCGTGTCTTACCGAGACCGTCACTCCCACCCGCAGACGATTGAGCCCTTATTTTGCTCGTCTGCAGAAGAGATTAGGGGAGAAAATAAAGGCAGAGTAACGCTGGTCTCAGGTCTCAAGACTTCTTAAACGTTAAGTCCAGACCTATGCCAGACGTACGAAGTTAAAGTTCACAACCCGAATGCAGCATTGGGTTAGCTCTGACTCTCCTCAGTCATCAGTTGATTACACTCCGCCTAAGAGGAGTAAGGTTCTGCCACAACAGATCTCTGCTGTTAAGGCTTTACCTCAGCAGAACTTAGTGTCTGCCGACCCCAAGTTAACTCTACTACAGTCCATGCAAGCACAGCTTTCGGACTTGATGAGTGAGTGTCGGGCTGAGAGTGTTGCTCCTCCGCCTCCGCCTACACTCCCTCCTCCTACACTCGCTCCGCCTGATCACAGTACCATCTGCCAGGCGTACGATGTTGTGGACTCTACTACAGTCCATGCAAGCACAGCTTTCGGACTTGATGAGTGAGTGTCGGGCTGAGAGTGTTGCTCCTCCGCCTCCGCCTACACTCCCTCCTCCTACACTCGCTCCGCCTGATCACAGTACCATCTGCCAGGCGTACGATGTTGTGGACTCTACTACAGTCCATGCAAGCACAGCTTTCGGACTTGATGCGTGAGTGTCGGGCTGAGAGTGTTGCACCTCCTGCACTCCCTCCACCTGTTCTCGCTGCACCTGTGCTCGCCCAGCCTGCACCTGCTCCGCCTGTGCTCGCCCAGCCTGCACCTGCTCCGCCTGGTCGCAGCACCATCTGCCAGGCGTACGATGTTGAACCACTTTCGGAGTTTGCTGTTCACAGTGTTGTTCAGCCTCAGCCTTCTTTAAGGCAACCCTTGCTTTGGGATCAGGAGAGTTACACTCTTCCTCCTCCTCCCCTTGCTGCTCCACCAGTGGTGCAACTCTCGGTTGGGGTACAACAACCTCTCCCCTCCGTGAGTCTGTCTGCTCAACCAGCGCTGCACCGAGTTCAACCCTCATCTAGGCAAGCTCATCTACACCATGCACTTGCGCCTCAGGAGCCTCAGCTTGCTAGAACTTTACCTTGTTCTGCGCAGCCTCAACCTTCTCATGCTCCACTCATCTCTCAGGAACAGGAACGGACTACTCCGCCTCCGTCCTCCGCTCAGCTGGTGCAATCCTTGGGTGCAACTCTTGCTAGGAGTCAACCTCCTTCACCCTTGCACCTGCCTTCTGCTCCGTCTGTTGTTCAGCCTATGCAGTCTGAACCTCAGGTTTTCCCTCAAGTTGAGGAAACCTCTGTTGTTGTTCCAGCTCGTTCTGACTCTGCTGTTCAGCATACCATGGTTTAAACCCCATGCAAGCATGCATAAAGCACTCTAGCACTGGTCATGGGATTTCTGAGAAATGTTAAACGCCATGCACACGCTCTGCTTTCCTTTCAGCAGGCTCTGCTTACAGCAGGCTCTGCTTACTACATGCTCAGCATTCAGCATGCTCTGCATTCAGCATGCTCTGCATACAACATGCTCTGCATACAGCATGCTCTGCATTCAGCATGCTCTGCATACAACATGCTCTACATACAGCATGCTCTGCATACAGCATACTCTGCATACATCATGCTCTGCATACCTTACCGCATGCTTCTCAACACATCTTGGGTTGTTGCCAACTCACTAGACTGTCAAGCAGTTTCATAACGTTGCCTTCTAGTCTGCTGCTTTGCACCAGTGAACCCTCACTCAGAGAACTTAGCTTTTCTAGGATAAGGTCCCTGTAGATGAGAAAGTTCTTTTCTCCCTCCTTCTGATATTCCCTTGAGGACTCTGTCATTTGGAGGGAGCCTTTAGCTGCATAACCTCTTATGGACTTTTATTTAAGCATAACATGCTTACAGGGAAGGTAATGGTTACACTTCAGCCGCTAATCCCGTCTGTTACCACACCTGCTCCCATAGACCTTGAGCTGTGTTGCATGACATGCAGTCCAAGCTTAGTCCTTGTTAGAGGATTTTTTGTTTACGGAGTCAATGTGTCACGGGGAAGACGTTCAACAACCAACAGAAGGGACTTGTTGTGACGCAGTGGGCAACCTCAGCAACCCGTTAAGGAGTTGTCTGTACGACCCAGACAGTCTAGACAGATTCGGGTTGTCACTGTACTTCCTCGCTTGCCCATGATTGACAGTTTACAGACTGTGCAGCAGTATCATGATCTTGTGTCCGGCTCCGTCAGACGACTGGCTTTTAAGAGCTCCCTCAAGTCGTCGCTGTCTGGAGATTTTCAAATGGACTATGGATCTGACCAAGGAACTGGGCCTCCTGGTCAATTTTGAGGAGTCTCAGCTCGTTCCATCCCAGACCATTGTCTCCTTGGGTATGGATCTTCAGAGTCGAGCTTTTCGGACTTGTCCGTCGGCCCCAAGGATCTTCCAAGCCCTAGAATGCATCCAGAGCATGCTGAGAAGGAACCGATGCTTAGTCAGGCAGTGGATGAGTCTAACAGGGACACTTTCATCGCTGGCCCTGTTCATCGAGTTAGGGAGACTCCACCTCCGCCCCCTTCAGTATCATCTAGCTGCTCACTGGATAAAGGACATGACGCTAGAGACGGGCTCAGTTCCTGTTTCCGAAGAGATGAGGTCTACTCTAACGTGGTGGAAGAACAGCATTCTTCTCAAGGAAGGTCTACCATTGGCTGTTCAGACCTCCGACCACCGTCTCTTCTCGGACGCATCGGACACGGGCTGGGGTGCGACACTGGACGGACAGGAATGCTCGGGAACATGGAATCAGGAGCAAAGGACACTTCACATCTATTGCAAGGAGTTGTTGGCAGTTCATTTGGCCTTGATAAACTTCAAGTCCCTCCAGCTTAACAAGGTGGTGGAGGTGATCTCCGACTACACCACAGCCTTGGCTTACATCTCCAAGCAGGGAGGGACTCATTCGAGGAAGTTGTTCGAGATCGCAAGGGACCTCCTCATTTGGTCAAAAGATCGAAAGCTCACGCTGGTAACGAGGCTCATTCAGGGCGATATGAATGTCATGGCAGATCGCCTCAGCCGGAAGGGTCAGGTCTTCCCCACAGAGTGGACCCTTCACAAGAATGTTCGCAGCAGACTTTGGGCCCTGTGGGGTCAGCCAACCATAGATCTATTCGCTACCTCGATGACCAAGAGGCTCCTCTTGTATTGTTCTCCGATTCCAGACCCAGCAGCAGTTCGCGTGGATGCCTTTCTGCTGGATTGGTCCCATCTCAACCTGTATGCATTCCCGCCGTTCAAGATTGTCAACAGGGTACTTCAGAAGTTCGCCTCTCACAAAGGGACACGGCTGACGTTGGTTGCTCCCCTCTGGCCCGCGAGAGAATGGTTCACTGAGGTACTGCAATGGCTGGTCGACGTTCCCAGGACTCTTCCTCCTAGAGTGGACCTTCTGCGTCAACCTCACGTAAAGAAGGTACACCCAACCTCCACGCTCTTCGTCTGACTGCCTTCAGACTATCGAAAGACTCTCAAGAGCTAGAGGCTTTTCGAAGGAGGCAGCCAGAGCGATTGCCAGAGCAAGGACGACATCCACTCTCAGAGTCTATCAGTCTTTATGGGAAGTCTTCCGAAGCTGGTGCAAGGCCAATGCAGTTTTCCTCAACCAGTACCAATGTAACCCAGATTGCTGACTTCCTGTTACATCTAAGGAACGTAAGCTCCCTATCAGCTCCTACGATCAAGGGTTACAGAAGTTTGTTGGCAGCGGTTTTCCGCCACAGAGGCTTGGATCTTTCCTCCAACAAAGATCTACAGGACCTCCTTAGGTCTTTTGAGACCTCAAAGGAACGTCGGTTGTCCACTCCAGGCTGGAATCTAGACGTGGTCCTAAGGTTCCTAATGTCATCAGGATTTGAACCGCTCCAATCAGCCTCTTTTAAGGACCTCACATTAAAAAAAAAAAAACTCTTTTCCTCGTGTGCTTAGCAACAGGTAAAAGAGTAAGTGAGATCCACGCCTTCAGCAGGAACATAGGTTTCACATCTGAAACGGCTACATGTTCCTTGCAGCTCGGTTTTTTGGCTAAAAACGAGCTTCCTTCCCGTCCTTGGCCTAAGTCGTTCGAGATCCCAAGCCTGTCCAACATGGTGGGGAACGAACTGGAGAGAGTACTTTGCCCAGTTAGAGCTCTTAAGTACTATCTAAAGGTCAAAACCATTACGAGGACAATCAGAAGCCTTATGGTGTGCTATCAAGAAGCCTTCTCTACCAATGTCTAAGAACTCAGTTTCTTACTACATCAGGCTTCTGATTAGAGAAGCAAATTCTCATCTGAAGGAAGAAGACCTTGCTTTGCTGAAGGTAAGGACACATGAAGTGAGAGCTGTGGCTACTTCAGTGGCCTTCAAACAGAACCGTTCTCTGCAGAGTGTTATGGATGCAACCTATTGGAGAAACAAGTCAGTGTTCGCATCATTCTATCTCAAAGATGTCCAGTCTCTTTACGAGTACTGCTACACCCTGGGTCTATTCGTAGCAACGAATGCAGTAGTAGGCGAGGGCTCAGCCACTACATTCCCATAATCCCATAACTTTTTAACCTTTCTCTTGAATACTTTTTATGGGTTGTACGGTCGGCTAAGAAGCCTTCCACATCCTTGTTGATTTGGCGGGTGGTCAATTCTTTCTTGAGAAGCGCCAAGGTTAAAGGTTGTGATGAGGTCCTTTAGTATGGGTTGCAGCCCTGTATACTTTAGCACCTTTGAGTTGATTCAGCCTCCCAAGAGGAACGCTGCGCTCAGTAAGGAAGACGATCTTATTAAAGGCAGAGTAACGGTTCAAGTCGACTTCCTTACCAGGTACTTATTATTTCATTGTTATTGTGGATAACTGATTATATGAAATATGGGATACTTAGCTATCCTTTAATCTTGTACACTGGTTTTCACCCACCCCCCTGGGTGTGAATCAGCTACATGATTATCGGGTAAGTTTAATATTGAAAAATGTTATTTTTATTAATAAAATAAATTTTTGAATATACTTACCCGATAATCATGATTTAATCGACCCTCCCTTCCTCCCCATAGAGAACCAGTGGACCGAGGAATAATTGAGGAGGTGTCAACAAGAAGTACTTGAGTACCTGGCCACAGGTGGCGCTGGTAAATACACCCCCTTCTAGTATTGTGATAGCTGGCGTATCCCTCCATAGAATTCTGTCGGGCAACGGAGTTGACAGCTACATGATTATCGGGTAAGTATATTCAAAAATTTATTTTATTAATAAAAATAACATTTTTATAATAAATTGACATGCTTCCTGAGAATTTGCTCAGATATATAAGATTAAATTATGCTTGTACTGTCATAAGTAATCATAGGGTACAGTATGACTTTTTGGAAGTTTGGAAATTCTTTCTCATATACCATAATCTCTTATCTCTATTTAGGTGTGACTGGTGAAAAATGTGATCGGTGTCTTCCTAACCATTATGGAAATTTGGTCTCAGGCTGCTTCAGTGAGTATTACATGAAACTTATACTCGTATTTATATGTTTTGGTGAAGGGTTTGCATGTGTTACGTAGACAATAGCTTGATTTATATATGTTGCAACATTATAACAAATGGAAAAGTAAAGGAATTTATGTAAGTATTCCAGGTGAGTTTAGTAAATTTTAGAATGGTTTATTTTGATTTGGAAAAGATAGAGACAATTTTATTTCCACTATCGAAGTTGGCCGTAGTTATATATTCGTCTGTCTGCTTAGTAGTAAATTTGACTAGTCTCATAAGAACAAAAGATATTTAGGGATTTTAATTAAATCTAAGGGGTGAGTTGTTGGCCGATTAGCTGCTTAGAATTTAAAATGGATTTACTGCCTCAATCAAAATCCTGGATTTTTTAAGAATATGTAAATATTTTATAATGTGACATTTTTTTCAAAATACAGTAACATATTTTTTTAACTAATTCAATAAGATGTTTCCTGTGTGTATTATAACATAAACCTGAGAACAGTAGTTAGAATTTTAAGTAATTCTTTAAACTTTTACCAGGATAGGGACTTTAAGTGCACTAGCTGAAGTTTAAATTGATAAAAAGTCTCTGATATTTTATTATGCCAACATGGGTTCCACATACCAAGGGAAGGAACATACCAGTAAAAGATAATTTTTTTTTTCCATTCATAGCCTGAACAAGATCTGCTTTTCTTTCTCGTTCTTTTGATACAATTGAAAAAGTAAAAATAGAACAGAGGGAGTATCAAGGAAAAAGATAGAAGGTTATGGGAAGTTTAAGCATATTGTAGCAAGATGTCAGAATTTTTTTAACCCATAAATGCATTTGTGCTTTTTTGTAAATCAATTTGCTAAAATACTGTACTAAAGCCAAAGTGTCCTATAACGGGAAACAGAATAACCGTAAAAAAATGAATAAATGAAACCTCTAGACACGAAAGTTTCCGTATACGAAAAACTCATTTTACGAAATGATGTACAAGATTTTTTCGCTCCATATTATGGAAAAAATACTTTAGGATACGAAACGAAATTTGCGCGGTTAGGTTAGGTATATTGAATGATTCAAAAGTATTTAGCTCTATTTCATTCTATTTCATTATACAAAAAACATCATGTTATGAAAGCCACTCCAGTACAAATTATTTCGTATGCTGAGTTATTACTATAATGAAGACTTTCACTCAGGACTAGATTTTGATTGCGGCTTCTAAAGAGTTCGTAAAGTTATTAAAAAATGGGTGAAATCTGAAAATATATGCATCATTAATTTGATTTATTCAATTTTATTATACCTTAACTACTGTTTACTGTAATGTGCTGACATGCATGAGTATATATTTCTTCAATTGCCTTTTTTTTTTAGCTTTATATATATTTCTTTATTTCTTTTTTTCCTTCCATAAAAAGCCCCGATGTTTTTTTCTTTATTTCAATGAACCTTACCTGCTTTTTGTGTGCTATAACCCTTCTGAAATGTGAGCCTCCTTACATAAGTAGAACTAGACCTTTTGTCCTATAATTTATTCAGTTTTATTATACCTTAACTACTGTTTGGCTTCATGGTGTAAGGTTGATGAATATGAGGGCAATCCAAGTATCAACATAGAATTTCCAACTTGGCCTAGTTGTTTGAAAATTTGATGATGCGAGTTTTTTTCGATTTCCAAATTTTCACAATTATTCCAACTTCTCTTGCTTCCCTTTTTTGTCTCATAGTTTGGGTGCTACATCTTTTGTGTCCTTTTCAACTTGATTGGAATTATTTATTCATTACCTTCCCCCAATTATTCCATATATTTTTGTTAATTTTTATGCCTTACTGTCTCTATTCTATAGGTACTATATTGAAGATGAGAGACATTCCAATTTGAGACACCTTTGTAACTTCTATCTGGCTGCTTTTTCATCTTTCCCGTTTACTGTCATCGTTGATTTCTAAAGCCTTCCATCTTTCAAGGAACTTTCAGTTGTTACAAACCTATTAGCCACTAGTGTATTACAGGCCTCGCCAGTGTTTTAGGCCTCCAGTGTTTTACAGGCCTCGCCAGTGTTTTAATGGCATCTCCATTATTCTTAGATACTTCTCAAATGTAGTTAGAGATCTCTCAATTGATTTTAGAAGCCTCATATTGACTTTAGAAGCCTCATATTGATTTTAAAACCCTGTTAATTGATTATAGAGGTTTTTGAATGTATTTAAAACCCTCCCCATTGATTTTAGAGGTGTACCAACCATGTGTCACACGATCGTACATTGTTCATTTTGTGCTTGTATCTTCGCTCTTCCCTCGCACTAAAAAGAACCTGAAAAAACATGTCTGTTTTGCTCAGCGGTAACGGTGTCAATTTTGAACATGAAAATTCTTGTTGCCTTGAGCTTTTGTATATAAAGTAGAGTGTTCTATAATAAACTCACTCAGTTGCTTTCAACCTGCCTTTGAGTCACAACCTTCTCTCGGCCCGTCGCAGAGGCCTTTTCATTATTTTACTGGCATCAACATTATCTTTAGATACTTGTCTAATTTATTTAGAGGACTCGTTATTGATTGTAGAGGCTTCTTGGTTGATTCCAGAGCCCCATCTATTGATTAGGGATGCTTTCAAATACAGTATATGGAAGTCTCTTCATTGATTTTAGAGCACCTTTTATTGTTTCACTGACATGTCCATTATCTTTAAATACCTCTTGAATGTATTTAAAGTTCTCTCCGTTGAATTTAGAGGTCTCTTTATTGATTTAAGAGCTCTTTTTATTGTTTTAAAAGGTCTCAATATTGATTTTAAAGGTCTCATTATTGATTTTAGAGCTCTGTTTATTGATTTTAGAGCTCGCTTTATTGATTTTAGAGTTTTCTTTATTGATTTTAGAGGTCTCTTTGCTTTAAAATGTCTCTCTATTGATTTGAGAGGTCTCATTATTGATTTTAGAGCTTTCTTTATTGATTTTAGAGGTCTCTTTATTGATTTTAGAGGTCTCTTTGTTTTAAAAGATCTCTTTATTGATTTTAGAGCTCTCTTTGTTGATTTTAAAGGTCTCTTTACTGATTTTAGAGGTCTCTTTATTGATTTTAGAGCTCTTGTTGTTGTTTTAAAAGACCTCTTTATTGATTTTAGAGGTCTCATTATTGATTTTAGAGCTTTCCTTATTGATTTTAGAGCTCTCTTTATTGATTTTAGAGCTTTCTTTATTGATTTTAGAGCTCTCTTTATTGATTTTAGAGGTCTCTTTATTGATATTAGAGCTTTCTTTATTGATTTTAGAGCTCTCTTTATTGATTTTAGAGCTCTCTTTGTTTTAAAAGATATCTTTATTGATTTTAGAGCTCTCTTTGTTGATTTTAAAGGTCTCTTTACTGATTTTAAAGTTCTCTATTGATTTGAGGTGTTTCCACTGATTTTATAAGCCTTATTATTGATTTTATAGGCTTCTCCATTGATCACGAGGCCTGTAAATAAATTTACGACTATTTCCATTGCTTTTAGATGGTTTTCTTTGTTTTAGAGGCCTCCATTATTTTAGAGGTACCTCTAGTGTTTGGATTTCATGACTTTGTACATACAGAA
>NC_090732.1:1020172-1047672 GCF_036898095.1 Palaemon carinicauda | reverse complement strand
TACACCTGCCACTGAAGATATAAATATGCAACGTGTGCTTTCTTGAGTGGCATGTAAAATTGACGTTTGCTCAAATTGCAATGAAGACACTGTTACCATATTCTATCGGCGCCATTTGGACCTTAGCTTTATCTTCCATATCCTTAACTTTAATATAATGTTCTTTATCTATTTTATCCCTCCGCTTTCCTCAGCCATGTTGTTACTTTGCATTCTTCCTCAGCATCTTCCAAGGCTAAATGTAGTGGGGGTGGGGGAATTGTCGTTTCCATGCACTCTCAACCCACACAGTATTCATAAACATCTTATGCTTTTACGTGTATTTCTCATGGACATCAAGACCTCGACAGTCAATTGTTTTCTCTTGTTTTCCTCGACAGTCTTTTGTTTCCTCATTCTTATCTTATAATTTTTGTTTTATCTGATTACTCGTTTCGAAAGATCCATGTTAGGTATAAACGTTTTTCTAACCAACTTGAATTTTGTAGATTTGTTTAGGTTGTCTTACTGTGACCTGACCTGTTGTTGTTGTTTTAGATTGCCTGGTCCTTACGGCCAGGCACGGGATCTTGCACTCTTGCAGCCCGTAGGTGTTTGGTTGGGTTTTTAGGTTTGTAGGTTATTTGGGGATATGGGATACTCTGCAACTCTTATTTGTTGGTGGTTTGGGATAAGATGTGGGACAAGGATAATCAGCTGCCTCAAGGACAAGACAAAGTCTTTGGTTAGTAAGGTGAATGTTTTTAAACCATACAACATACAGGTAACACTGCCATAGATCTAAAGGCCGCTCATGAATGGCAGGGGCAAGGGACAGTGATATTGCCCTATCGAGCAGGATAATGCTCTAAAGACTCACCATATATAGATATGATCAGCGCCCAAGCATCCTCTCCACCCGAGCTAGAACCAAGGAGGGCCAGGCAATGGCTGTTGATGACTCAACAGATAGACCTATAGGCTCCCCCAAACCCTTAGCTCACAAGGATGGTGATATTGCAGTCACCAAAGAAACGAACGAGTTTGAGCGGGACCAGTTAGGGACTTTACCACATCGGCCACCGCAACCTTAATAAATATCGCTTATTAAGAACATGATGAATATGCTGTAGTCCATTTCTTTTAGCGAGTCATATTTGCACCGACTCGCGGCGATGCCCTTTTAGCTCGGAAAAGTTTCCTGTTCGCTGATTGGTTAGAATTATCTTGTCCAACCAATCAGCGATCCGGAAACTTTTCCGAGCTAAAAGGGCACCGCGGCGAGTCGGTGCAAATATGCATCGCTAAAAGAAATGGACTATAGTAAAAGCTAGTAAGGATTACAGGTTAGATTTCAGTTTTGGTAATAGGTGTTTATCCAGTAATATTGTTTCGTACTTCAGAGGGGGCTGGGGGAAATAAGAACAATTGTTTTCCTCTAGCGGGAAATTACTTGGAGGAATAGTACCTCCTCCAAGGGTAGTTAAACCCCACTCTTTTATCCCCCTAAATGTTGTAGCTCTTTTGGTCAAGGCTTAGTAATTGCACTGGATGTTCTAGATGTTTCAGTAAAGGTAATGGTGTCCGATTTCAGGCCTCGTTTCATCAGAATAGATGCTCACCAGAACGTCAGCCGCCCCCTTCCCTCCTGTGGTGCCCAACCACAACAGTGGCATCCCCAGTAAACAGCTTAAACTCAGGGTCCCAGGCTAGGATCGATCGGCTGCCACTCGAATGCTAGGCGAACACGTTACTACTCTACTAGCCAGGAGACTAAAACCACATATTTCGAGGTTATTTTTAAGTAACCGAAAAAAAAATGTTTGCAGGAACTGCATTAAATCCTGTTCAAGAAATCCTTCATTAATATTTAATATTTTTCGGGATGTCACTTGAGTTTAAATCAAGGTTTACTTGAACATGATTCAAGATGGTTTTATGTAAACATTATTATTATTATTATTATTATTATTATTATTATTATTATTAATAGCTTACAAAATCAACGCAAATTATTTGGTGTTAAAAACTACCAGGGGGAAAGTCGGTTCACTTAAATTAGTAATAGATGAGAGAGAGAGAGAGAGAGAGAGAGAGAGAGAGAGAGAGAGAGAGAGAGAATTTGTGCTAGAATTGATGGTGGTTAATGTAAGTACAGTATATTGTATATATTGAAAAATTAATGATTCCTGGGCAAATCTTAACGTCCTTAAGAATACAGGACAATATATCGTAGTTGAGTCCCGGTCATAGCTTAATTTCTTTGGTCGCTGCAACCTCTCCACCCTTGTGGGAGCCGGGTGCGGTTTGGGGTAGCCTATAGGTCTATTTGCTTAGTCATCAGCAGCCATTGCCTTTCCCTCCTTGATCATAGCATGGTTGGAGAAGGGGCTTCGCCGCGGATCACATGTGTATATGGTTAGTCTCTAGGGCATTGTCCTGCTTGATAAGGCAATGTCACTGTCCCTTGCCTCTGCCATTCACGAGCGGCCTTAAGCCTTTAGTGCATGGTGCCTGAGCCAACCTGGACCGTGGCTTGAATATACCTTAAATTTTAAAGTATAAAAAGTGATGTTATTCATCTTTTAAGGCAAATAAGATGAATAACCACTTTTTTTCTTACTTGAAATGAGTTCATTTCGTTTTTTTTTCTCTTAACTCTCCTCGCGTTCATTTCGTCTTTATTTGATAACTCTCCTCTGTTGCATTGCGGGAAATCCTTCGGGCTCTGCAAAAACCCGCGACCCTGGAAGCGCAAGATGCTGTAGGCCGTGATGGCGAGACCGGGTTGTTTGTCCTCTCGCGGGCGGGCGAGTTCTTATCGTACCACTTTATCCCAGGGCACCTCTCTGTTGAGAACGCCCCCGCTCCGCCTACGCCTACAGCGTGAGCCTTCTGACGCCCAAAAGATAAACATCACACGCCGGCATAAGGGGCTTTTCTACAGAAGTGGAAAATATCCTTCCGTTTTGAAGGAATTTCTCCAAAGCAGCAAAATCTCGAGGGTTGAAAGTCTTCTCTGGGTAATGTTGACAAGCAGATTGTGTAGTGTACCGCCCGATAGACCAAATGCGGAGAGTGATACGGTCTCCAAAAATAATCGTAGGAGTTTGGAGGATCAGAGAAGAATCGTTTATGCAGATGGCTTATCGCACGATAGTGCTTGAATGATAAGCTTGTTCCCCTTAAATGGTAAATGACACTTTTTTTCTTATAGCTTGATTTGGATTGTCCATAAATTATGATGATTGATATGTTCACCTTGTATGTTTGCTTTTGCATAAAGAATGTGATAAAGGTTGACAGGACTCTCTCTCTCTCTCTCTCTCTCTCTCTCTCTCTCTCTCTCTCTCTCTCTCTCTCTCGATATATATATATGTATATATATGTATATGTATATATATATCTATATATATATATATGTATGTATATATATGTATATATATATATATATATATATATATATATATATATATATATATATATATATATGCATATATAAATAGCTGATTCGGTGACAAAGGTGTAATCATTGATCCTGGGTTAAACATAATCATATTAGATAAATTTTATATAGGTTTAAGGGATGGTTCTTTGCAGAGTTATTATTATTATTATTATTAGTAGTAGTAGTAGTAGTAGTATTATTATTAGTAGTAGTAGTAGTAGTAGTAGTAGTAGTAATATTACCATTATTATATTTTGATGTTCATGCACGTATGCATGTATTTCATTATCAGTTTGATTCATAATGTAATCAAGAAAGTTGTGATTTGTTCATCAAAATATGCAGGTAATAGGTACGAAGTATTAATAGTATTCAAAACAATTAACATGTATATTCTATACATTTGAAATTCATGTTTGTTGTTTTAAGTAAATACCGCACACACTGCAAATTTCAAGATAATTATTTTAGTTCCTAACAATATTGTTATTAATAGACTAAGCTAGTCATATACAGTAGAAAATATTCAAATGAAGGTCATAATATGATAATTTAAGTGAATAGCCTATTTAGAAGAAAATAGAAGGCTGACCAGGTCTAATATGATACATAAATGGAAAGGAAAGATTTTTCTTGTTTAGAATTTATTTTATTTCTTGAACCTGACCAAGTCTAATATGATGTGGTGGCCGATGTGGTAACGTCCCTGACTGATGATCATAAGACTGGGGTTCGATTCCTGCTCAAACTCGTTGGTTTCTTTGGTCGCTGTAATCTCACCCTCCTTATGAGCTAAGGATGGGGTGTTTGGGGAGCTTATAGGCCTTATCTACTTAAACATCAGCAGGCATTGCATGGCCTTCCTTGGTCCTAGCTTGGGTGGAGAGAGTGCATGGGCGCTGATCATATGTATGTATGGTCAGTCTCTTGGGTATTGTCCTGCTTGTTACGGTAATGTCACAGTCCCTTGCTTCTGCTATTCATGAGTGGCCTTTAAACCTTTGTAATGGATAGGAATGATTTCCTTATATTGAATTCTGTTTTATTTCTTGAACTTGGAAAACTGACATAAGTATTAAGTCTATTTGGAAAAAAATAGAAGACTGACCAAGTCTAATATGATCTGCAAATAGAAAGGAAAGATTCCCTTATTTTGAATTCTGTTTTATTTCTTGAACCTGGAAAGCTATAAATGGCGTGACATTCATTGTTGCGAACGAGGAGGAATTACAGAGCATGACACGACGGTTCCTTTTGTGGCGCCTTCATAATTTGGGGATTCCGTGCGCCTCCTACGTTTCAAAACATCGACGTCAACTTGTTTTTGGAGTCGTGAATGTCACTCGGCTAAGGTGTTCCAGTATCTCTTCTTCTTCTTCTTCTTCTTCTTGTAGTTTATATATGAAAGATTTATTTAATGTTGTTACTGTTCTTAAATGTCACACGGCTAAGGTGTTCCAGTATCTCTTCTTCTTCTTCTTCTTCTTCTTCTTCTTGTAGTTTATATATGTAAGATTTATTTAATGTTACTGTTCTTAAATGTCACACGGCTAAGGTGTTCCAGTGTCACTTCTTCTTCTTCTTCTTCTTCTTCTTCTTCTTCTTGTAGTTTATATATAAAAGATTTATTTTAATGCTGTTACTATTCTTCAAATATTTTATTTTAATAGTCCATTACTTCTCTTGCAGTTTATTTCCTTATTTCCTTTCCTCACTGAGCTATTGTCCCCTGCCGAAGCCCTTGGGCTTATATCATCCTGCTTTTCCAACTAGCGTTGTAGCTCAGCAAGTAATAATAATAATAATAATAATAATAATAATAATAATATTTCTAATTTCTTTCTGCGTAGGACTATTATTATTATTATTACTTGCTCAGCTACAACCCCAGTTTGAAAAGCAGGATGCTATAAGCCCAGGGGCCCCCAGCAGTGAGGAAAGGAAACAAGGATTTAAATAAAGTATTTCAAGAACAGTAACTATGGAACTCTGATCCTCTCTCTCTCTGCAGAAAACGATGATAAATGGAATTATAAATGCGGATTTTAAGAGCGATGTCCTATTACTTACTGCCGCAGTGACATTTATTATTCCTTATTAAGATTTATGGATTGTTGTGACGAGAATGTCTCGGGGAGAAATTCATTTTGAAATATATTGGGACATTTTTTTGTTCCTAATTTTTTTTGTTTTAAGTTACCCGTTGGAGTCTTGTGTCATTGTTCATATCAAAATTGGTTTCTTTAAATGATAAATTGTCTTTGAAATATTTTGTTATCTGCGCAATGCGACCAACGCATAAATAGTACAAAAACTAAAATAAAAGAAAATAAAATTGTTCGTTGATGTCAAAGGGGTTTTGTTTTCTTTATTTTAATGGGTTTTATCGTTATTGATATTATCAAATTATTGGCATTGTTGTTGTTGTTGTTGTTGTTGTTGTTGTTGTTGTTGAGACTCGAAGTGACATAAGTAAAAGATCCTTTCTCATTAAATATAAAAGCAGGGATATTTCAAAGAATTGCTATCATAAATACAGTTATGAGAGAGAGAGAGAGAGAGAGAGAGAGAGAGAGAGAGAGAGAGAGAGAGAGAGAGAGAGAGAGAGAGAGAGAGAGTTACAAGGATTTTGGATGTCTCAAAGACTTTTTAGTCCATCCGCGGAGACTCCTTTGCCATTTGGTAGAGCGATTTAGTTTAAGCATTTTAAGAGTTCTTATGATCTTGTCTAACTTATTCTTTAACTCATTTACCTTGTTACTGTTCACTACATCCGCTGGAAGTCTATTCCAAGTATTTGCTATTTTGTATATAAGGAAATTGCCACATTGAGAGAGAGAGAGAGAGAGAGAGAGAGAGAGAGAGAGAGAGTTACAAGGATTTTGGATGTCTCAAAGACTTTTTAGTCCATCCGCGGAGACTCCTTTGCCATTTGGTAGAGCGATTTAGTTTAAGCATTTTAAGAGTTCTTATGATCTTGTCTAACTTATTCTTTAACTCATTTACCTTGTTACTGTTCACTACATCCGCTGGAAGTCTATTCCAAGTATTTGCTATTTTGTATATAAGGAAATTGCCACATTGAGAGAGAGAGAGAGAGAGAGAGAGAGAGAGAGAGAGAGTGTGTCTTTACCCTCTGTATGTTCTCCACTAGCAGTGGAATATGATCATTCGTGTCCATCCCTATTCCAGAGGGGACGTGGGAGGACTATTCCAAAACAAACATATTTTTTGTACACAATGGATCACTTAAAAGAGTTTCTTCTTTTTTATGTATAATTGCTGTGTCGAGGAAAGCCTCGATTAGCGGCTTGCCATTTTACAATGAATAGATTATGATTAATGTAATTTCACGTCTCCAAACTTTATTCAGTGAGGAAACAAAAGCAAACCTCGGTCTAGACAGAATACCCACTCGTCGCCTACGTTTGCGTCCAGTGTGTTGTCTCTTATAAGTCACTTGTCCCAAACTACTTTAAGTTTGTTGCAAGTTTGAGAATTTATTAGTAGTCTACATGGATTAAATATCGGTTATTCCATCGTGTTTCTCTTCCCCTAGTTTGAAGTTTATATTCTTCAGGAGGCCTCTTGAAGAAGCATGACGAAACTAGTCAATATTCACTTTACATTTAGATTTCTCTGTTTATTTTTAATGTATTGATGAATACATACATACATAAAAATTATTGAAAGATCCTATTTAAGATTGTTTCTGATCTTAGAATATTTTGATTGTTCAATACTTTCTTGTAGTTTATTTATTTCCTTGTTTCCATTCCTCTACTGTGCTATTTTTTCCCTGTTGGAGCCCTTGGGCTTATAGCATCCTGCTTTTCGAACTAGAGTTATACCTTAGCTTTTAATAATAATAATAATAATAATAATAATAATAATAATAATAATAATAGCAGTAGTAGTAGTAATAATAATAATAATAGTAATAATAATTATTATTATTATTAATATTATTATTATTATTATTATTATTATTATTATTATTATTATTCCAGTTTTTTATTTGTACACATCTTGGGGATACAGCAGAAAATGGTCGACAAAAGTCTCGATTATTTCGATATAAACCAAAAGATTATGTAAGCAAGTAATCTACTCAGAGTGACTGTGGTTACATTAATTTTTACGTTCGAGAGTTAATTTTGATCTCATATTAAACCTAAATTGAATTTTATTAATTCCCAAAACAATGATAATTTCCTTAAAACATATACTACAGTTGCTGCCAGTACAATGAGTACCACTTACCGAATGATGGTTTCCTTGGAACATATACTAAAATGAGTGCCACTACAGTGAGCGCTACTTAGCGAATGATGGTTTCCTCGAAATATACATTACAGTGAGTGCCACTTAGCGAATGATTTCCTTGAAACATATACTACAGTGAGTGCCACTTAGCGAAGGATGATTTCCTTAAAACATAAACTACAGTGAGTGCCACTTAGCTAATAATGATTTCCTTGAAACATACACTACAGTGATTACCACTTAGCAAATGATGATTTCCTTGAAACATATACCACAGTGAGTGCCACTTAGCAAATGATAATTTCCTTGAAACAAATACTACAGTCAGTGCCATTCGCATCTATATATAACTGGCAAGTCATTACCTTAAATACACCATTCAGGGAGGAAGAAACACTATGGTATTTAGTAGATAGTAGGTTAGCCAGGGGCCCAGCCACCCGTTGAGATACTACCACTAAAGAGTTATGGGGTTCTTTGACTGGCCATACAGTACTACATTGGATTATTCTCACTGGTTACGGTTCATTTTCCCTTTGCCTACACATACACCGAGTAGTGTGGCCTATTCTTTACATATTCTCCTCTGTCCTCATACACTTGACAACACTGCGATTGTTCAATGGCCACTTTCCTCTTGGTAAGGGTAGAAGAGAGATTTTAGCTATGGTAAGCTGCTCTTCTAGGAGGAGGACACTCCAAAATCAAACCAGTGTTCTACAGTGTTAGCTAGTGCCATAGCCTCTGTACCATGGCCTTTCACTGTTTTGGGTTAGAGTTTTCATTCTTGAGGGTGCCCTCGGGCACACTGTTCTATCTTGTTCCTCTTCCTCTTGTTTTCTTTGAGTTTATATAATTTATATAGGAAATATTTATTTTAATGTTGTTGCGGTTCTTAAGATATTTTATTTTTCTTTGTTTCCTTTCCTTACTGGGCCATATTCCCTGTTGGAGTACCTGGGCTTACAGGATCTTGCTTTTCCAACTAGGGCTGTAGCTTAGCAAGTAATAATAAAAATAACAATAATAATTCGTCAATTGACAAATGCACTGTGGGGACATTCCGTAGAGATCGTTACATTTTGCATGGATGTTCACTATTAAGGGCTGAATGATGTGCAACTTATTGTTATATCCTTAAATTTATTGAGGTACTTAATAGTCTCGATAACGTCGCTATGCTATATATATATATATATATATATATATATATATATATATATATATATGTATATATATATATATATATATATATATATATATATATATATATATATATATGTATATATATATATATATATGTATATATATATATATATATATATATATATAGATAATATATATATATATATATATATATATATATATATATATATATATATATATATATATATATATATATATATATATATATATATATATATATATATATATATATATATATATATCTATATATTCTTATTCGACACAGAATAGTGAAATATCAAATTCCTACGTTTCATTTTTCATTCTCGTCATATAATTTCGAATTAGTTTTTCAATAAGTAACGTGATTTGAATTTTTAAAGATTCTTAGTCGTTTATTTTTTTATTTCTATTCTTATTCACCAGAGAATAGCGCAATATCAAGTCCTTACATTTCATTTTTCATTCTCGTCATGCAGTTTCGAATTGGTTTTTGAGTAAGTAACATTGAATTTTTCACGATTCTTAGTCGTCTCTTTTTCTTAATTCTTATTTTCCTGAGAATGACAAAATACCAATTTCCCAGGTTTAAAGGTTGCTCATGAATGGCAGAGGCAAGGGACAGTGACATTGCCCTGGCAATCAGGACAATGCCCTAGAGACTGACCATATATTATATGATCAGCACCCAAGCTAGGACCAGGGAGGGCCAGGCAGTGGCTGCTGATGACCCAGCAGATAGACCTCTAGGCTCCCCGTAACCCCCCAACCTTATCTCACAAGGATGGTAAGGTTGCCGACACTAATGGCACTAACGAGTCTGAGCGGGACTCGAAGCTGCGACTGGCAAACACCAGGCAGAGACGTTACCGAGCTTTGGCGATGGCAAACCCTTTTGAAAACCTGGACAGATTTATAAGGTTTCAAATGGCGCAAAAGTAACCGGGAGACTGACCGAGTAACACCAAGGTACCCAGCACTAAGTTTGTTGACCTTCAGTGACGTTTATTTATTCTAAGACCCATTTCTCATTATTGCTAACCTATTGGATGATAAAAGAAGCGAGAATGCCTCCAAAGAGCAATCAGGTGTGCGATGCAATTGAAGGAACATCTCGTATACGAAATCTGTAAACAGGAAGACTCCTCTTCTTCTATTCCAGCGTATAGGTTTGAACTCAGTCATGGAGTAGTGAGTGTTCGCGCGTGTGTGTGTAGCGAGGGGGCGTTTGTGTGCCCCCATCCATGTCCCAGTCAGACTCATGCTGGTAAGTTACGGCATCTCCCGTCAGTCCATGTGCCGACGTCGTAGGAAATGTACGCGCGCTGCCCCCGCGGAACTCCTGCACCTCACGCGTTCTGATCTTATCTTGACGATTGTCGGACGCTTTTTATCATGAACGGGAATTGTGAAACATTGCATTATTCTGATGTGTTGAATAGATTTAAAAGGAATAACATTGTCTATTGAAAATGTACTTTCAGTAATTTAAATGATCAGTAATTGTATTGGCTGTTAAATTGTGCTTTGACGAACATGCATTGCAAATAGCATATTTAAAAGTGAAGGAAAAGTGAATTAATACAAGTGCCTTTTACATTTAAGTTGAACTGGTTTATATATGTTAAATTCTAAACGTCATCAGCCGAAGAAGAACAATAATGGAGTCCGTGGGTGACAAGGAAATGTCCGTCGGCCGGAGCAAGTGTCATAAAAGGAAATGTCGGAGTAACGTTCCCCACGGGTGCTGAATCACAGCCCTTCAACGTTCCCCAGCGGCTGAATCACGGTCTTTAGACGTTTGCCAAGGGACTGAGTCACGGTCTTTAGACGTTTGCCAAGGGACTGAGTCACACTTTTAGACGTTCCCCAGAGGGCTGAGTCACGGCTTTTAGACATTCCCCAGGACCTGAATCACGGCCTTTAGACGTTCGCCAGGGACCTAAGTCACGGCCCTTAGACGTTCCCAAGGGGCTGAATCACGGCCTTTAAACATTCCCAGGGAGTTGAGTCACGGCCCTTAGACGTTCCCCAGGGGGCTGAGTCACGGCCCTTAAACATTCCCAGGGGGTTGAGTCACGGCCCTTAGACGTTCCCCAGGGGTCTCAGTCACTGCCCTTAGACGTTCCCCAGGGGGCTGAATTATGGCCCTTAGAAATTCCCAAGAGGCATGAATCACGGCCTTTCAACATTCCACAGGGGCTGAATTTTGGCCCCTAGTCGTTCCCCAGGGGGCTGAGTCACGGCCCTTCTTCCCAAGAATGTTATTGGAATCAGTTTACATCAGTCTACGAAAATTTCGATTCCGTCAAACTGTGTGGATAAGAGAGACCCTGTCTTATGTCATAGAACGTTTGTGACTAAAAACGGTTTGATCTGTGACTGGTCTGAGACTCTGGCTATAAACGTTCTGGTCTGTGACTTGCTATAAACGTTCTGGGCTGCGACTCTTGCTATAAACGTTCTGGGATGTGACATGGCCTGTGACTCTGGCTATAAACGTTCTGGTCTATGACTTTGGCTATAAACGTTCTGGCCTGGGACCTTTGCTATAAACGTTCTGGTCTGTGGTTAAGGCTATAAACGTTCTGGCCTGGGACCTTTGCTATAAACGTTCTGGTCTGTGACTCTAGAATTGCACTGCTGATCTGTGACTCTTCATCGAAAACTGTCTTAGAGCAATGCCATGACCTCCTCGACTACGAATCCAGTGCACTAGGCTTGCACTGACCTATTAGCAACTGAATCCACTACAAGGGTTCTTTTCTAAGTATTGAATAGACTTTTGAACTCAAGAGTAAATTCTTCTGAATAGACAGAGATGGGTGTAGGCAGGAAATGGGGTGTATTGTTTGTGATAGGGACACTGGCTACTTTGCATTTAGGGGTAGGTTATGGGTGGGGGGAGGGGAATAAGCTAAATAGGAAAGCCAGAAAAGTAGATTTAGGTAGCTGGGATGAGCAGCATATCATTCGTAACTTCGACAGGGACATGAGGTCAGTGACCTACGGGAGGTCACGCTACAAGATAACAGAATCGAAGCGTCGAGAGTCGTCCTCCACTTCTTCCACCTCACAAGTTAGACCAGGGCCCACCTGGCGTGGACCAGGTGCCCCTAATCCACAGAGGGGTAGGGGGAGAGGGAGAGGAAGAGGGAGGGGGAGGGTACGAGGTAGGCGACCCTCGATAGGACGGATACCCTCGTCCTCCTCTGCAGGGGCCACTGGACCTCCCTACCGAACAGAGACTTCTTCAACTGGCATCGGCTCTTCTTCGGAGACCAAATATACAGATCGCTTCAAGAACTGGAGGGGGTTGATGCACGGTGAGTACCTCGACACATGGTTGCCTAATTTGGTTGAATATTCATGAAGCAGATATTAAACGGGCACGTGTACACACACACACACGCAGAAACACGCACAGACACACACATATATATATGAAAAATAAAATGCTTTAGTACCTAGCGCTTTCGGACATTTTAATACACACTTCTTCAGGGTACAATAAAAAGTGTACCCTGAATAAGTGTGTATTAAAATGCACGAAAGCTCTAGGTACTGAAGCATTTTATTTTTTCCTACTGGGTTTTACTGTATATTGAGTCACGTGATCTTTTTGACAGTATGCATGTATATATATATATATATATATATATATATATATATATATATATATATATATGTATATATATATATATATATATATATATATATATATATGTGTGTGTGTATAATATATATATATATATATATATATATAAATGTATAAGTATATGTATATATATATATGTATGTATATATATATATATATATGTATATATATATATATATATATGTATAAGTATATGTATATATATATGTATAAGTATGTATATATATACATATATATGTATAAGTATGTGTATATATATATATATGTATAAGTATATGTATATATATGTATAAGTATGTATATATATACATATATATGTATAAGTATGTGTATATATATATATATATATATATGTATGTATAAGTATATGTATGTATATATATATATATAATATATATATATATATATATATATATATATATATATATAATCATGTAACCAGTGTGTGTGCAAATACCAATTACAGGCACAAGATTGGTTTGTTCTCTTGCTCCATAAAGAATGCCTCTGTTGCCCATGCTGCTGAGCTTCTCAATAATTAGTCTCGCTCGAATGCGTTGTAGACATTCTCTTCTTTTTTTTTTTTTTTTTTTTTTTTTGATGCACGATTTCCACCTTGATCCCAGGCTACCATTTGATCTCGTGAAACGCCCGAGTGTATGTGGATATGCCTTACTTAAATTCTCTTAAACCATTTTGTTTTGAGAACTCATTTTTTTTTCTTGAGCTTGCTTTGAAATGTTTGTCACCTCCGTCAACGAAGTTGGAAGGAGGTTATGTTTTCGCCTTTGATTGTGTGCTTGTAATTTGTGTGTGTGTGTTTGTTTGTGAACAGATTCCTGGCCACAATTTTAATTGTAGAGTAATGAAACTTTCAAGGATTAACTGATATGTAAAATGCGGGAAATTAAATTTTGGGAGCTCAAGGTCACGGTCAAGCAAAATGTTCTATTCACGTAATCAGACATATATTTGCATATCGTTGTCACAGAAACTTCAAACTTTGTTCATATTTGAGTGTATTAAAATCCACGCCAATTGATACATGTTAAGGTCAAAGGTCAAGGTCAAGCCAAAGGTCGAGAAACAAGCTGCGGAGGTCTGCGCTCTTTTGGGTGCCCCTCTAGTTTATTTGTGCATGTATTTTATATCAATTGTTTGAAAAGGCGTCTTAGATAATACTTTTTTAATGTTACGGCCTCACCACAAGAGAACTTTAATTTTTAAACGAATCAGTGATTAATTATAGACTGCCAACTACTGCACTGTAATTGTTCACTGGCTACTTTCCTCTTGGTAAGGGTAGAAGAAAAACTATGGTAAGCAGCTCTTCTATGAGAAGGACACCATAAAATCAAACCATCGTTCTCTATTCTTGGGTCGTGGCACAGCCTCTGTACCATGGTCTTCCACTTGCCTTGGGTTAGTGTTTTCTTGCTTGAGTACACTCATGCACACTATTCTATCTATTTCCTTATTTCCTTTCTTCCCTGGGCTACTTTCCCTGTTGGAACCCTTGGGGTTATAACGTACAGCTTCTCCAACTAGGTTATGTAACTTAGCTAATAATAATAATAATAATAATAATAATAATAATAATAATAATAATAATCGTATTTAACTTGTAATATTTTGTGCCGTTGAAAGGTTTGAAGGAAGAATATTCAAAATTTCATTTAGCTGTTTTATAATAAAGGTCATTTATTTTACTCCTTTGAAATATCACTACAAATGTATTAACATTTGGCAGAGTTTTCTACACGTCACTGATAGCTCCATAGTGGCGTTAAACTTATCTATACTTATTTCTAGTTTGCATATACATATATGCATATACATAAGCATACACACACACATACATACATACATACATATACCAAAGGCACTTCCCCCAATTTTGGGGGGTAGTCGACATCAACAATGAAACAAAACAAAAAGGGGACCTCTACTCTCTACGTTCCTCCAGCCTAACCAGGGACTCAGCCGAGTTCAGCTGGTACTGCTAGGGTGCCACAGCCCAACCTCCCACACACACACACACACACACACACACACACACACACACACATATATATATATATATATATATATATATATATATATATATATATATATATATATATATATATATATTTTACCCCAAAACCGATAAATCGGTTAGAACTTTTGACCGGGGGAACGTCTGTCTATATCCGAACATAACTTAACAACAAAACGTTTACCCGATTGAGCGGTTTAAAGAATTGATATAAAACTTTTAACCGGGTGTCGCCGGTCGCTTGCTTTTGACATTACCCATAGTCATAAAACAAAAAAATTCTGGGTAACGTACCTACAACTATAACGTTAAATAATAAAATAGCATACACGCCAACCTTTGATATGTTTTACCTCCTCCTACTTTCCTACATTGTTTAATGTTTATTCTTCCCACTCTTAAATCTTACTACATTCTTTTGCACTTTTCATCCTGCCTTTTAGTTCTAATTCACCATCTTTTCCCTCCTTTAACGAACCTCTTTTATAACATCCTACCTCTTAACTTTTACCTCATACATTTTAACTCTAATTAACCCGTACTCCCTACCTCGTACCCCTTACCTTTTAGTCTTACATCTTACATCCTACCTGTTAACGTTTAACTCTAACTTCTTACCTCCTACATCTTACCTAGATACCGTTTACCTCCACCTCGTACCCGTTAGCTCTTTCATTTTACCTTCTTCCTCTTTAATATTACCTCCAAACTCTTACATCCTACCTCTAACATCTTATGATCCAATCTCTTACATCCTACGTCTAACGTCTTATCTCTTATTCTTACCTCTCACCTTTTACCTCGTACCTTTTACCTCGTACCTCTTATTCTTACCTCTCACCTTTTACCTTGTAAGTTTTACCTCTAACCTAGTACCTCTTACTTTTTACCTCTTACCTTTTACCTCTTACCTTTTACCTCTTACTCCTTACCCTTTACCTTGTAGGTTTTACCTCTTACCTCGGATATCATGCCTCCTCTATCCTAACACCTCAAGTCCTATGAGTATTGACTATTGACTGATAAAAACTGACTGATCAAAATAAACTGATAAAAAATTTGATTAGGTACCGATAATATGATACATTTCTCTCTCTCAAAGTAAATCTGCTACTCCTCGCCATAACTATGGGTAATGTCAAAAGCAAACAACCGGGGACACCCGGTTAAAAGTTTTATATTAATTCTTTAAACCGCTCAATCGGGTAAACGTTTTGTTGTCAAGTTATGTTCGGATATAGACGTTTCCCCGGTCAAAAGTTCCAACCGATTTATCGGTTTTTGGGTAAAATATCACTCTTTTTTTACGCAAGCGTATTGATTAACTAGTTTAGAACTAAATGAGACAATGACTCTATATCGAACACATGAAAGTTGACGTAATTTTTGCTATTTTTTTTGCATATTTCTGACGTCATATTTCACGAACCTTATAAGATAGGGACTTGAAACTTTTAGGATCGTCTAGTTAAATTGAATAGAACTAAATCCTAGAGTTTCAAGCTTATACTATGTCCGGAAAGAACTTTTCTGAAAAACCGGTATTTCTGGTTTACGTAATCGTATATAACAGCACTGGCAGCATTTTTGCTTGTTTTACAATCTCAACATGCAAAATTTTAGTTTATGAGCTAGAAACTTGAAATTTTCAGGTTCACCTAGGCACCACTAGAGGACAATAATAGCCAAATTTCGTGCCCCAATGCTATCGGGAAGATGGTTTTTGACCCTGCTATTTCCTCTCTTATCATGTTAAACACTATGTACACTCATTATTAAGGCGATAACACTACATACAATAAACCTAGGATCCTTTACGTTATAAAGGGCTTTATCTAACCCTATTATTTTTATTTTAAGAGTGTTAGGACAAAGAAAAAGGTGTTTTTTCTCCCCGGTCGCGCTTGCCAGCGCTGTGATATATATATATATATATATATATATATATATATATATATATATATATATATATATATATATATACTTTTTCACATAAATACGTGTTTTTTATATTATATAAGACATATGATATAACTCAGTTGTTAGTTAAGTCAATGAAACCCCAGTTCCTTGGGCCTGGGTTCGATTCCCTGGCCGACCAGAAGCTATCATCTTTGAGTTGATTCTCGCCGGGGTCTATGATCCCGAGGTCGAGAGAATCCAGATATTAAGCGGTATATAATATATGGCTTGTATATATATATATATATATATATATATATATATATATATATATATATACACTCACACACACATATATATGTATGTATATAAATGTTTGTGTGTATGTGTGTGTGAACAATTGAGTTAACCATAGACCGTGGCATGTAAGGCAATACAAGATGGTCTCAAACAGTTACCCTGCCCTTCACACCGAATGCTCTGTCATGAGTGGGTGATGATATACGTCATATTTCAGGCCATTAAATCTTCCCCCTCTAGATAGCTATCAATTGATGAGAATAATAGACCTCACCAAGACCCATTAACGGAAGCGATAATGGTAATGGGAAACGTTGATGATGGCTTCAGAAGACTTATGCAGATCAGATCTTTGAAGAGAAATGAGTCATATTTTGCTTTTTATGATTAGCAGGGCCTCTGAGATCAGTCTGCTGTTATTATTATTATTATTATTATTATTATTATTATTATTATTATTATTACTTGCTAAGGTGCAACCCTAGTTGGAAAAGCAGGATGCTGTAAGCCCAGGGGCTCCAAGAGGGTAAATAGCCCAGTGAGGAAAGGAAACAAGGAAAAATAAAGTATTTGAAGAAGAGTAACAACATTAAAATAAATATTTCCTCTATAAACTATAAAATCTTTAATGAAACAAGAGTAAGGGAAATTAGATAGATTAGTGTCCCCAAGTATACCCTCTAGCAAGAGAAGAAATATATATATATTTATTTATATATGTGCATATATATATTTATATATTATATTTATATATATATATATATATATATATTTATATATATATATATATATATATATATATATATAATACATATATTTATATATATATACTGTATATATATATATATATATATATATACAAACACATCGAGGACACCTCGCAAACACAGACGCACACACCCACATCCGTATATATCAGGACTTTAGGATTTGTGACACAGACATCCGTTGTTGAAAAGATCCCTCTCTTTGCTTCCCTTCTGACAAGGCATCCCTCTGGGAGGGGGTAAGGGAGGGATGGAGGTACGAGGCCATGAGACAACAAGACCGCTGAAGCAGCTAGCTCATCCTCAAAGGATTTGGACGCCTCCAAAAGGGCTCGTACTACAAAGGGACACCGACGCTTTCTGGATCTTATTGGAATTCACTAGCGCCCTCCTTCAAATCACCCGGTTATCACTAAACTGGCCATGACTTTCTATACAACTTTTATCAGTTTTTTTCTTAATTTCTTCTTCATTTAGAGTTAACGCAAACTTGGATTTATATTTGATAGTAAGTTTAGTTGTGCTTATGATCATCATTGCCTAATTATTATCATTATTATTATTATTACTACTACTAGCCAAACTACAACCCTAGTTGGAAAAGCAAAATGCTATAAGCCCAAGGGCTCCAACAGGGAAAAATAGCCCAGTGAGGAAAGGAAATAAGGAAATACATAAATGATGAGAATAAATTAACAATATATCATTCTAAAAACAGTGTTGTTTGTGCTAAATGAGCGGGGTTAGTTTTGAGACGTCAGGGCCATTTCATCACTGTTGATTTTCCCTTACTGAGATCTCATTGTGTGAAGGCGAAGAGATGATACAAATGAGTGAAGCGTGGTTATTTGTTTTTGATATTATTATTATTATTATAATTATTATTATCATTATCATTTATTATTATTATTATTATTATTTTTATTGACATTAATATTATTATTATCATTATCATTATTATTATTATTATTATTATCATTATTATTATTATTATTATTATCGTTATTATTATTATTATTATTATTATGAGATCTGTTTCATAATTTGTCTTATTTGTCTTCAGTTTGTGTTTACGTTATGGAAGCTCTGTAAGGAAAATCCTACAGTTTAGAAAAATCCGTTTCCCTTGACGATGATTATTGGGGAGACTTTCTAGACAACATTCGCATTTCAGCATCATTATTTCTGAGAGAGAGAGAGAGAGAGAGAGAGAGAGAGAGAGAGAGAGAGAGAGAGAGAGAGAGAGAGAGATAACTTGGTTCAAGCCGTTCTAATTTTAGTAGCAATGGTCTACATAAGAATAAAGTAAATGATTTATACACTTTCATATGGTTTTACTCGTTTATACTGACTTCCTAATACCTATCGGGCAAGATTTTCTGGCTGGATCTTTCCTTATGCTGCCAAACTTTGGAACTCGCTTTTTGCTCCCGTTTTCCCCGAATCATATATCCTTCCATTGTTTAAGGAACATAGTTAAGCTGGAATCACACAAGGTTTTTTTTTTTTTTTTTTTTTTTTTTTTTTTTTTTTTTTTTGCCAACAGCGAGCCGTCCCTGCCGAAAATGGGAAACCGGGAGCATTTTGCTCGAGATATTGGCTTCCACACTGGACGGGAAGCAGCGTGCCCAAACTGCGAGCATGACGTCAGATGTTAACAAACAAGATGGCTGCAGCAAATAGGACGTGCTCTTGCTTGACAATCTTGGGTCCAACAAGCCCCAAGAGATATTAAAAATCTGCTCTGTTCATTCTGTGGTAGTTGTAGAATTCTTCAATTCACGTAATATTCCGAGAATTCATATTACTGTAACAGTCAGAACATTTCTGGGCGCCATGATGATATCAGCTGATCGGTTTTGTTTACACGTTTTTTCCTATTTGCTCTTCGAATCGCAAGATCGTAATGTGACTCTACAACACTCGCTCGCGATCATCGGCTGGAGATTGGCGAAAATCTAAAGAAATAAATGCCTAATTCTCTTCTCAATCTCTTTTCTCCTTATTTATGGGTCCGGGCTGGATAACGGCACTGGATGCTCGGTCATAACAGTCGAAGCAGAGTTGAAGTACACAAGCAAAAAGTAAGGGGCTGTAGTGGCCTATTGGAAACGTCCTTGGCTGATCAGCTGCCAGACTGGGGTTCGAGTCACGCTCAAGCTCGATAGTTCCTTGTGAGCTAAGAATGTGGGGTTTGGTTGGAGCCTATAGGTCTACCTACTGAGTCATCAGCAGCCATTGCCTATCCCTAACTGGTCCTATTCTGTATGGAAAGATGGGTTGGGTGCTGATCATATATATATCGTTAGTCTCTAGAGCAGTGGTTCCCAACCTGGGGGAAATTTCCCCCTGGGGGGAAATTTGAAGCTACCAGAGGGGAAATAATTACACTACCTACTAACTAAAAAAAAATATCAGGTGACAAAGCTTGCCCTGATATTGATACACTGGTGCACAAGAAGCAGCCTCAACCTTCTCACTAATTCAATTTTGAAGCAGAAGAATAAACAAAAGTCCTTTTATTTTGCTACTAGCCGCTCTCCATATACTGATAAACAAATAGTTACAGAGTAAAATGGATGGAGAGCGGTTAGTAACAACTAACTTTATAGCTCTATGGCTATGCGGTTAGTTGTTACTAACCGCTGTCTATCCATTTTACTCTGTAACTATTTGTTTATCAGTATATTTGTATAATGGAAAAATAAATTAGTAAGTCTTTCCCTCATACACAAGAAGGGGGAAATCTGGAGGGTTGCACTGGGTGCAGGGGGGAAATGTCAGGAAAAAGGTTGGGAACAACTGCTCTAGAGCATTATGCTGGTAACTAGGGCATTGTCACTATCCATTGCCTCTGCCATTCATGACAGCCTTTAAGCCGTTAAACAAATCTATTCCTCCTGTTGAAACGTTGGCCCAGCGTCCTATTTTCATCCCTATGTAACGTGGAATGAGAGAGGTAAGTGATACCCTTCGGAACCACTTGAGGTAGAACTCGAGAGATCTCATAGTACCCACTCGTACCCTCGCCAAAGGTGTATTAAGTCTGGCACGATGGCTATATTCCTAGGTCTCGGGAAGGTTTGAAGACCATTGTACCTGACGGGGAAGAATTCTCGTACTTTAAGAGTTCTCACTTTTCTCGCCTTTTCTTCCCAGTAACTTTTGTAGTATTTTCATACTTTGAAATATTGATAAGAATTTTCCATATAGTCATTAGTCCCCCCCCCCTCCCCCCAACCGTTCACAGATGCTATGAAATACGAGAATCTCAAAAGAATTTAAGCCGAGTCACTGGGTGTTCTGACCACTGTATGGCAGGGTGACAAATTAGCCTTTCCACTCTGTAATAGATCTCTCTCTCTCTCTCTCTCTCTCTCTCTCTCTCTCTCTCTCTCTCTCTCTCTCTCTCTCTCTCTCTCTCTCTCTCTTATCAATGACTGTCAGTTTTTTAATCCTCTATGAGCACCTATGACAGCTGTACATTTTGAACTTTGGTTTTTAAGTTTTGGGGAAAACTTTCCAGATAATCTCTACACACGCTCATACACAGACACACACACACATATATATACACACACACACACACACACACATATATATATATATATATATATATATATATATATATATATATATATATATATAGTTACTTTTTCATGATTAATTATTTATTTTCGGTTTATGCTCATTTAGGGAAACTTTTAAGATATGATCTTCTGTACTTATCTTAATATGTAGTTTAAACAACAACAACAACAAAAAATAACATCAATGATAGCTATTTCTACAAAGCCATAACCGTTCTGTCCGAGTTTTGTTTATAAAAGTAGTGACGATGTAATCTACGTATATATCAATGTAAAAATTATCAATGAAAAGCGTGAAGTTGGGTCTGATACCGATAGTCTTAAATATTACAGTCTTCTTCTTCTTTTTATTTTTCTTCTTCGGTTTATTACACATTTCTATGTGCGGTCGCAGCTTTGAATAAGCCTTTTCCATCTATTTCTATCCTGTGCCTCTACTTAATCAATTTCTTTTTTTCTCGAGACCTCCCCTACACTGTTAAAAATTTACCGAAAAAAAACCGGTAAAGATCCTGGAATACAAGCTACCCGGCATTTACCGTTTTAAAAACGGACATATTCACGTAAAGGAGTGATATTACGGTCACCAACCCGTAAAAAATAATAATTAAGTAGGACAGAAATTACGGTCGTGTATTTTACTGAAATACGACTGAGAACAGTATATTTTTTGCGGAAAAATTGCAATGAAAATTACGATTTTTTTTTTCTTTTAAGTGTACATATTCCCTTCATCATCTTCTTCTTCTTCTTCTTCTTCTTCTTCTTCTTCTTCTTCTTCTTCTTCTTCTTCTTCTTCTTCTACCTTGAACCTCCATTTCCATAGTATGCCTCCCCTTCCTGATCTTTCTCAGTAGATGATCATACCATCTTAATCTTCCTTCCTGCAATTTCCTTAACATTTCCAAAACTATTTTTGACCTATACATTTAATTATGTGAAAAAAATTATGAACATTTTATATTTCAGTTTACAGCCATTATGCTTGTTAGGAAAAAATTGAATTATTTCAGTTACTTTTCTTAAGATATTCGTATTTTAAACACAAACAAGTTAAATTTCACGACTTGGGATCTCGGTTCAAGATGACCCACGTAATATCAGGCATTTTAATTATTATTGAACTTCTAGACTTAATATCTTAGACGGAAAATAATAGGTTTCTGTAAATAAGTCGTTGTTATGTTCCTAAAATGTTGTGTGGGTGGCCTACATCAATAACATTGCATGTTCTCGCTATTTTTACATTAATTACATTCGTTTTCAAAGCGCACACATTCGCGTGCTTGTGTGTTAGCGGCTAAACACTGTGTCTTAATGGTTGATTAAAGGGAAGCAGTATTATTGCTGTCTTTTTCTTTATTGCTGTTGACCTTATATTCATAATTCTGTACTTCAATACTCTCTCATTGTGACATTAACGACTGAAATTTTATCCCTTTTTTTTTCTTTTTTTTTGTGAATGAATGTTTTTACCTCAAATATTCACTTTAATGACTTCATTTTTACCCATTTATTGCTTATCATTCTGTGAATGGTTGATTTTACTACGTTCTCCTGCTGTTTTTTTTTTTTCTCCATAAGTCTGTTATTTCAATACATTTCTCAAATTTTGACTTTAATGACTTAATTTTTATCCATTTATTGCTTATCATTTTGTGAATGATTGTTTTTACTATATTCGCTTGCTGTTTTTTTTTATTTATTGTTATTGATTTTTTATTCACAACTGTATTTTCAATACTCTCAAATTTTGACTTAGGTGACTACTTATATATATATATATATATATATATATATATATATATATATATATATATATATATATATATATATATATATATATTTCTTTTTTTCCAATTTTTTAATGTAATTGTTTTTACTACTTTTGCAAAGTTTATAAAGCTTTTCAAATTACCTTTCCTCTGCTTCTTCAAGTTTTGACTTTACTGACTTTATTTTTATCCATTTATTGCTCATCATTTTATGAATTCTCATTTTTAATACTTTTGCAAAATTTGTATAGTCTTTTAAATCATCGTTCTTGGCGAATTATCAAAAATTTTGTTTTTACCGACTTTATTTTCATCCAATTATTGCTTATTTTATGAATTCATCTTTTTAATACTTTAGTAAAATGTATAAAGCTTTTCAAATCATCCTTCTTGGCGAGAGAAGCAGCATCTACTTTCCCCCTAAACATACCGAAATTCCTCAAGAAAGAGACGCAGAGGAATTCTGGCATTCCTCAAGGGAAGTATTCGGTGCTGTAGATGTTAGTGTGATGAAATTCCCCACAATTCACGTCAATCTTCCTTCTTGCGAAGCAGTGACACGTTCCATTATATAATGGTGGTGGCATCTGGTGTCTCAAGCACTCCCCTTCTCTGTATCTCATTATATTCTCACACACATAAAGTTTGGTCACGAAATGGCCGACGATTTCGTTTGTTTGATAAAAATGTTCTTCCACGAAGCGAACGAGATATGATATTCTTCTTGATTTTGACGTAATCAGAATTACTTCTTTATAGTTAGGTGTGTCTGTTCCTAGATTATAGACGTTTGAAGGTAATGTTAATACAAGTTATAACCTTTCGTTACTTTCTTGCAAGACATTTAAAGGTAAAATTAATTCAAATTATAACCATTCGTTGATTTCTTGCAAGAAGTTTAAGGCTAAAGTTAATTCAAATTATAACCATTCGTTACTTTCTTGCAAGACGTTTAGGGCTAAAGTCAATACAAATTATAACCATTCGTTGATTTCTTGCAAGACGTTTAAAGCTAAAGTCACAAACTATAACCATTCGTTCCTTTCTTGCAAGACGTGTAAGACGAAAGTCAATGAAGATTATAATTATTCGTTACTTTCTTGAAATCCTAAGTGTTCCTTCTCAACGTCTTGATGTATCATTAAACAAGAAAAGTCTTAAGTAAAATGTATCGTCAGTTGTCAGTTCCATAGGTTACTCATATGAATGTCAGTTACTTTTAAATTCCTTTCTTTTGTTTAACAAGTAATTGTAGTTCACGAAGTTTTATTTGAAATCCACTGGGATAAATCCTTGCTTGCAGGTACACTCTGGCATACTATTCTATCTCATTTCTCTTCCTCTTGTTTTGTTAAAGTTTATATAGGTTATATAAAAGATATGTATTTTAATGTTATTACTCTTCTTAAAAATATTTTATTTTTCCTCTTATCCTTTCCTCTCTGGGCTATTTTCCCTATTGGAGACCCTGGGCTTATACCATCCTGCTTTTCCAATTATGGTTGTAGCTTGGCAAGTAATAATAATAATAATAATAATAATAATAATAATAATAATAATAATAATAATAATAACAAAATTCTCATTTTTATGTCTCACTGCTGATGTCAGAGTCCACGCCCTGTTCAAAATCGCAACGCCCACCGGTTTAAAATAACCCCAGTCTTCCGAGACAGACTTTCAGGAGATGGTGCCCGTCGGAGGGAGTCTAGACTGTAGGCATCCTTTTAGGACCTGAACTTATAAAGCAAGTGCTTGGAGGCACACTGGTGAATGGCCTCCTCCTCCTCCTCCTCCTCCTCCTCCTCCTCCTCCTCCTCCTCCTCCCCCCTCTGTAACCGTACTCATCACTAAACTCGGCAAGAGGTCCCTCGTCTGATTCAAGGTCGCTCGGTGAGGGTATTATATTTTTTTTTTCTTTTTTGCAAATGCTCGATGGTATGGCGGTGGATGCTGGTTATTATTTTTTGCAGTCTTTTATGTGCCATTCACTGACCTTACACCTGGCGTTAAGAGCTGCCTTTGCCAATGCATCTTATTTAAGGGGGGAGTTTTATTTATTTCAATCTGCTTTTTTGTAATTCTGATTAGATACGTGGATTGGTTTTATGTGTATCGAAATGCAGATAGTTTTGACGGTGGCTTGATGATTGGATTAAATTTCAAAATGCAGATAGTTTTGAAGGTGGCTTGGTGATTGGATTAAATTTCAAAATGCAGATAGTTTTGACGGTGGCTTGATGATTGGATTAAATTTCAAAATGCAGATAGTTTTGACGGTGGCTTGATGATTGGATTAAATTTCAAAATGCAGATAGTTTTGAAGGTGGCTTGGTGATTAGATTAAATTTCAAAATGCAGATAGTTTTGAAGGTGGCTTGGTGATTAGATTAAATTTCAAAATGCAGATAGTTTTGAAGGTGGCTTGATGATTGAATTAAATTTCAAAATGCAGATAGTTTTGAAGGTGGCTTGATGATTGAATTAAATTTCAAAATGCAGATAGTTTTGAAGGTGGCTTGATGATTAGATTAAATTTCAAAATGCAGATAGTTTTGAAGGTGGCTTGATGATTAGATTAAATTTCAAAATGCAGATAGTTTTGAAGGTGGCTTGATGATTAGATTAAATTTCAAAATGCAGATAGTTTTGAAGGTGGCTTGATGATTAGATTCAATTTCAAAATGCAGATAGTTTTGAAGGTGGCTTGATGATTAGATTAAATTTCAAAATGCAGATAGTTTTGAAGGTGGCTTGATGATTAGATTAAATTTCAAAATGCAGATAGTTTTGAAGGTGGCTTGATGATTAGACTATATTTCAAAATGCAGATAGTTTTGATGGTGGCTTGATGATTAGACTAAATTTCAAAATGCAGATAGTTTTGAAGGTGGCTTGATGATTAGACTATATTTCAAAATGCAGATAGTTTTGATGGTGGCTTGATGATTAGACTATATTTCAAAATGCAGATAGTTTTGATGATGGCTTGATGATTAGACTAAATTTCAAAATGCAGATAGTTTTGAAGGTGGCTTGATGATTAGACTATATTTCAAAATGCAGATAGTTTTGAAGGTGGCTTGATGATTAGATTAAATTTCAAAATGCAGATAGTTTTGAAGGTGGCTTGATGATTAGACTATATTTCAAAATGCAGATAGTTTTGAAGGTGGCTTGATGATTAGATTAAATTTCAAAATGCAGATAGTTTTGACGGTGGCTTGATGATTAGATTAAATTTCAAAATGCAGATAGTTTTGAAGGTGGCTTGATGATTAGATTAAATTTCAAAATGCAGATAGTTTTGAAGGTGGCTTGATGATTGAATTAAATTTCAAAATGCAGATAGTTTTGAAGGTGGCTTGATGATTGAATTAAATTTCAAAATGCAGATAGTTTTGAAGGTGGCTTGATGATTGAATTAAATTTCAAAATGCAGATAGTTTTGAAGGTGGCTTTATGATTAGACTAAATTTCAAAATGCAGATAGTTTTGAAGGTGGCTTGATGATTGAATTAAATTTCAAAATGCAGATAGTTTTGAAGGTGGCTTTATGATTAGACTAAATTTCAAAATGCAGATAGTTTTGAAGGTGGCTTGATGATTGAATTAAATTTCAAAATGCAGATAGTTTTGAAGGTGGCTTGATGATTGAATTAAATTTCAAAATGCAGATAGTTTTGAAGGTGGCTTGATGATTAGATTAAATTTCAAAATGCAGATAGTTTTGAAGGTGGCTTGATGATTAGATTAAATTTCAAAATGCAGATAGTTTTGAAGGTGGCTTGATGATTAGATTAAATTTCAAAATGCAGATAGTTTTGAAGGTGGCTTGATGATTAGATTCAATTTCAAAATGCAGATAGTTTTGAAGGTGGCTTGATGATTAGATTAAATTTCAAAATGCAGATAGTTTTGAAGGTGGCTTGATGATTAGATTAAATTTCAAAATGCAGATAGTTTTGAAGGTGGCTTGATGATTAGACTATATTTCAAAATGCAGATAGTTTTGATGGTGGCTTGATGATTAGACTAAATTTCAAAATGCAGATAGTTTTGAAGGTGGCTTGATGATTAGACTATATTTCAAAATGCAGATAGTTTTGATGGTGGCTTGATGATTAGACTATATTTCAAAATGCAGATAGTTTTGATGATGGCTTGATGATTAGACTAAATTTCAAAATGCAGATAGTTTTGAAGGTGGCTTGATGATTAGACTATATTTCAAAATGCAGATAGTTTTGAAGGTGGCTTGATGATTAGATTAAATTTCAAAATGCAGATAGTTTTGAAGGTGGCTTGATGATTAGACTATATTTCAAAATGCAGATAGTTTTGAAGGTGGCTTGATGATTAGATTAAATTTCAAAATGCAGATAGTTTTGACGGTGGCTTGATGATTAGATTAAATTTCAAAATGCAGATAGTTTTGAAGGTGGCTTGATGATTAGATTAAATTTCAAAATGCAGATAGTTTTGAAGGTGGCTTGATGATTGAATTAAATTTCAAAATGCAGATAGTTTTGACGGTGGCTTGATGATTGAATTAAATTTCAAAATGCAGATAGTTTTGAAGGTGGCTTGAT
>NC_090732.1:987672-1015172 GCF_036898095.1 Palaemon carinicauda | reverse complement strand
CCAATTAAGAGAAGTAAATGCTGGGAAGATGCAATCTCTTTTTATCATATGGAAGCTATTAGTTTTAAGGATACACTTGTCTACCATTTATTCCAATTTTAGGATTACTCAGTTCGTAAATATCTATTCTAAAAAAAAGTATCGATAGACAATCCCGTTGTCTCCTGCGTTAACAGTGGTTACAACACATCCCCTTAAAGTGTTTTGTAAGCGAGTTAGTATAGTTTGAAATTTGTAGGGAAGACAATGCGATTGGCTATGGCGTCATCAAGATTGGGGATCATGATTGGTTATGACGTCATCAGTGAGTGGAGCTTATTTTGCCTAGAATCTTTGCAGCGATTATAGTTCTTACAGCGTTGTTAGTAGCAACAAAACTGTTATTCTTTAAGATATATATTTTAGATCAGTATTGATGATCATTAAATTGCAATGTAAGCACCTGTCTAAGGATAATTTATTACAGTTACTGGTTATTTTCATTTATTCATATAAATCGTAAATACCTCTTAATATCGAATTCGCTCTGCCTCGGGATCAGAGACCCAAGGAGGAATTAACTTTAGGATAATAGCTTCTGGACGGACAAGGATTCGAACCCGGACCAAGATGAAACTGTGGTATACAGTGACTCTTACCACTCGGCCACAAAGAGAGATATAAGTTGATTACAACTCTAACATACACATATTCCTGTCGAATTCAGGTGTATTTGGAATCAAAATAAAATCATCTCCACCATTGCCGCCTGTAAGGGAGTTTGTCTATTATTATATTTACTGTCGAGTCCTTCTTCTTTTAAAGCTGCCATTTCAGTAAATTAGCAGCCATAAGAATTCGTTCCAAATCTAGGGATATTATATTGTAACTTTTTTTTACTCTGTGTTTCTTTCACAATGACATGCATGTTGCATGCATGTCTCCTTTGCAACTTTTCATCCCTTCCACCTGAATACTCTTTTTTTTTCCTTCTTTTTTTTTTTTTTTACTGTTGAGTAGTACCTAAAGATATATTATTATCTTCTGTAATGAAAAGTGGAGGCTCTCTATAGTCTTACGTCTTTCGTATGTGTGGTCCACATATTGCTAACTTCCACCATAAATAGAGCTCGGAGATATGAACCACTTTTTACCAATTCTTTATCCTCCTCAGCACAAGATTCTTGAATACTTACAATTACGTACTCCTTAGAACTTTTTTTTTTAACTGGCAGCAGCTATATTCACTGGGAGCTTTGTTCTATATATTTTTCTGAGTTACAAAAGCAGGCAAATGTATTCTTGTGGTGTAAGTTTTTAATATTGCAGAGTTTTTTAGATAAACTGGTTTACTTCAATTGTCGTATGTACTTGTAAACGAAAATTTATGCTGTACTATATTTGTTCAAATCACTTGTAAGTCTGTCTGGAAATACTGTACTTTCTAAACTCTTAAGAGCAGCAACTGTCGATGTACATAGAAATACTGAACTGTTTAGACTCTTAAGACAGTTTTTTATATATTTGTACTCGATAACATTTTCATCTAATTCAGTTGTCACATCACAACCATGAAGAGATGAGGCGTGTCAAACCTATTTCTCTTGACGTGAGGTGCCACTTCTCGACTTGTTGCCAGCCAATTCAACCCAAATGTCACCCCAATTAACCTTTCCATCACAGCTTGTTCGAAACTGTTTGCCACCCGCCTTTACATCGATTTGCAGACTCGTTAGCTGATCGAGAGATCCCATTTCGTTGCAAATGTGACGAAGATATCAACAAAAATCCACAAGGTTGAAATTTGCTGGTTTTTTTTTTAAACTGCATGAAGTTAGTGACCATCTTGCATAAATATCATTATTATTATTGCTCCTAATTTTGCAATACTAGTAATATTTGTGATAATTCGAAATACCATTAGTATTACTATTATTATAATTGTGCCTAGCCTTTGTATTTTTCTTTCGTCTGCATTTCTTGAGGAACAAGTCCCAACAATGGAATGAGAGCAGAGGTACCGAGTGACCATTTTTCATAAAAAGAATTTTAAATTTTGCAAATCTAGTAATATTTGTAACAATTCGAAATACTATAGATATTACTATTATTACCTCCGCCAACGGAGTTGGATGGAGGTTATGTTTTACCCCTGTTTCTCTGTTTGTTTGTGAGCAACTTCCTGGCCACAATTTTAATCGTAGAGTAATGGGATTAACTTTTATGTAGAAAGCTGGAATTGATAAAATTTTAGGAGTTCAAGGTCAAAGGTCAAGGTCACGGTCAAGTCAAATGTCCAATTCACGTGATCAGCCATAATTTTGTACATCGTTTTCACAGAGACTTCAAACTTCGTTCATATTTAAGTGTATGAAAATCCACGCCAACTAATACATATTAAGGTCAATGGTTAAGATCGACCAAAAGGTCAAGAAATAAGCTGCCGCGGCGGAGGTCTGCGTTGATCTACTAGTGCCCCTCTAGTTAAAACTGTGCCCAGCCTTTGTATTTTTCTTTCGTCTGCATTTCTTCAGGAGCAAATATGGGACGCGATGCGAACACTACTCGGAATTTTCAAGTCTGGTTCCTCCACAGCCGAGTGACCTTTGATCCCCAAATTGGATCGCGTCCTTTTAAAGTCTGCAAAATACGACGATGATGATGCTGCCACTCCCTCCTCGCCTCTCATCATTATCTGGAAGATTCCAGCCGTAAACCTTAACCAGTCATCGGAGAAGTTGTAATCTTACTGACTTCACTTTAAGGGCTGTTTTCCTGGTCCTATACAGCAGGGAAACCCTACCCTCCACAGGACCTTACACAGTCATTTCATCTCGTTCGTTTGAATGCATTCAACATTTCACAACACATATTGCTAGTTTACTGTTAAATCGTCTCTATCGAAGCACTCACAGAACAAGAAAGTCTCCACTTGAAATCCTTAATATCTTCAGTCTTTCGGATGTCTCGTGGGATGTATACAAGTCTCGGGGCCGCATATTTAAAAGCTCTAGAGCCTACAGTAGACATATATCTAGGTTCCAATAATTTGAAACCATCTGTAACTATTTTCGTGTCAACGCGATTTGTTGTTTGCACAATATTTAGCAATTCTCTTGGATATTTTGGACGTCCGGTTCTGATAACTTGGTGGGTTATTGTACATATTTTAAACTCAATTCTCTCTTTAATTAGGCAGCTAGCATATGGCCTTGTGTCATTACCCGTTATTATTATTATTATTATTATTATTATTATTATTATTATATAAGATATAACCCTAGTTAGAAAAGCAAGATGCTATAAGCCCGGGACTCCAATACGAAAAAATAGCCCAGTGAGGAAAGGAAATGAGGAAATAAATAAACTACAAATAAGTAGTGAACAATCAAAATGAAATATCTTAAGAACACTAACAAAATTAATTTAGATCTTTTAGAGGAAGAGAAATAAGATAGAACAGCTTGCAGGATTGTACCCTCCAGCAATCGGATTTAAATGTCCAACGATGTGTTTTAAATACTAATTGGTTGAGCTGATATTTATCAGCCAGAATTATCACAAGGAATATTTTAATTCACATTTTCTTTATAATTCCTGAATTCTTTGCATACATTGTCCCAGGTATTATAGGATTGCCTTTGCCAATCTGCTATCTCGGTAACAAGTAAATTTAAGACGAGGAAGAAAAGTGAAGAAAAAGAGCTGGGTTTCGTAAACAGAAAACTACAACTAAAAAAAAAAAACACATGATTGGGAATTCAGTTTATATTGCATTTTAGCATTCCCTACTGCTTTTTGCTGTCTATTACGAGAGAGAGAAAGAGAGAGAGAGAGAGAGAGAGAGAGAGAGAGAGAGAGAGAGAGAGAGAGAGAGAGTTATGACGAACTCATGAATGTCGGATAATATCAAGAAAATAGTCTGTGTTATTTCAGTGTCATAAATATTTTTTAGTGGAATGAAAGATTTGCTGGGTAGCTAATATGTTTGAAATTGTGGCTTGTGTTACGAACTTATTTTCAATTGTCTCATATGGCTTATTCATGCAGAGCAACTTTCAAATGACAATTCATTTAGAAATGTGTATATGATATCGTTTTGCCCATTTTCAGAAAATAATTGAAGTTATTTAAAATTTTCCGTGAAAGTTAGTTTTGAGATTTATTCTTGACTGACATTCTTCATAAGGAAATGTCTGTAAATAATATACGCCACATTGGGGAACTAGCGATCCACGTTTTGCATATGCCAAAGACACCTTGTCATTGGACGCCACCTTTTATAGGTCTGTAACAGAACCCAAACCGGTTCTCGATGAATGTTAAGAAATGGAGAGAGAGAGAGAGAGAGAGAGAGAGAGAGAGAGAGAGAGAGAGAGAGAGAGAGAGAGAGAGAGAGAGAGGTGTTCTCCGTCTTGGCTGGAAGACCTCAGATCTGCCTCCCGGCTGCTACCACTCGCACCAGGATGCTAGTGTTTGTTTCAAGGCAGAAGCGTGATCCTCGTTTCCCTAAAGGCGGGTTTACACTGTCAAACTGTTCGTCGAACGCGGTTCGACAGACAAGTGTTTGAAGTGATGTTCGAACGTGTGAACGGGGTATTTGGTTGTCGAACACGTTCGTCGAACGGTTCGAAGAAAGTCAGTTCTCGCCTGACTTTTGTGGGCGGGGCTTCGTTGTCCACAAACCTTATGCATTTGTGGCTAATTCCATCTCATCGAACCGTTTCACAAGCAGGTTCGACAACCGGGTTCGAATAGGATCAGTTGAGAACATGTTAGATTATATTAAAGGTTTAGAGGCTGCTCATGAATAGCAGAGGCAAGGGATAGTGACATTGCCTATCAGGGCAATGTCCTAGAGATTGACCATATATCAAATGATCAGCGCCCAAGGCCCCCTCTCATCCCAACCTAGGACCAGGGAGGGCAAGTTAATGGCTGCTGATGACTCAACAGGTAGACCTATAGGCTCCCCGAAACCCCACCCTTAGCTCAGAAGGATGGTAAGGTTGCAGACACTAAAAGAAGTAATGAGTTTAAGCGGAGTTCGAACCCTAGTCTGGCGATCACCAGACAGAGACGTTACCAATAAGGCCACAACGACCCTAAACGATAAATTTCTTTTTGAAGGAATAAGTTAGTAATGGATAGAAGTTTGTATTTATACTGCTATTCCTGCTAGATTGATGATAATAAAGATATATTATTAAGAATAGTAGCACTAGTTTTAATCGTGATAAAAGAAAAATTATAGATAAAGTTTATTAATTCAACTTTGGCATCGTTTTGGTGGAGCTAAAGACTTTGGTTGTGGTAGCCGATGTGGTAACGTCCCTGACTGGTGATCGCCAGACTGCGGTTCGAGTCCCGCTCAAACTCGTTAGTTTCTTTGGACGCTGTAATCTCGCCATCCTTGTAAGCCAAGGATGGGGGATTTGGGTGTATCTGCTAAGTCATCAGCTGTCATTGACGTGCCCTTCCTGGTCCTATCTTAGGTAGAGAGGGATCATATGTATGTAGGGTCAGTCTTTAGGGCATTGACTTGCTTGTTGGGGGCAACGAAACTGTCCCTGGCCTCTGCATTCATGAGCGACCTTTTAAAGTCGGTTACAGAAGCAACAGAAGTTTTAATCTATTCCCACTTGAATAATCACTTTGTATTAAAGACTGGTTTTGGGCTCAGTCCTAAAGCGGCTGTAAACCGTATAGCCCTGGATTTATGGAAGTTTGTTGAAGTGTAACAGCTGGTCTTGACTCTCCAACAGCAATTTGCTGCTTTTTCCCCGTTTTGTTTTTTAGTTTTCTATTCCATTCTAAAATCTGTCTAAAATCAGATATTATTCCTTTGACCAGATCTAGATCTAGCATATATTTCCCCTTTGCCTGAGTATCTGTTTGAATAAAATGCTTGTTGTCTGTCCTCCTCTTTCTGGAGTCCAGTCATAGAACTTTCTGTTCATCCCCTCTTCCAGGAGTCCTACCTCAGAGCTTTCTGATCATTTCTTTCTGGGATCCTTCTTCAGGGCTTTCTCTTCAGATATTCTGTCAGACTTTGACACGTAGAACTCTCTGTTCAGAATGTCAGTCCTTTTTTTTTTTTTTTTTTTTTTTTTTTTTTAAATTTTGCAGAAATTTTGTACATCGCTGTTTGAGTTCCTCTTCCCCTCTCTAGTAGCGAAGAATAAATTTATGTTGATCATTCATCATACTTACCGTAATGATCTTTATACTTTAGACCTCAGTCTTGATAAGGGATTATCTTTGGACCCCAAATCATCTAGATGAAAATTCTAATTCGAATGCCAGAGTCTTGATAAGAGATTACCTTTGGACCCGAAAAATCTCGATTGAAATTATAATTCCAATGCTTTTTTTTATGCTAAGCTCCTTGACTCAAGCAGGTGCTATTTACCTTTATTATTATTTGAAAAGCAAACACTGAGTATGTATAATCCATGTTTGCTTGAAGAATTTTTTTTTTTTTTTTTCAAATTTAATATGGCGCAAAGTTCTCTCTTTCTAAGGTCAAACGATTGAGTAGCTCTTCATGATACTAGAAGGTAACTCAGAGAATGTAGAAAAATAAAACAGGTTGCTTGTCTAATTTTTACTGCTTGCCTGCTTGCTCTTCTACTTAAGGACATCAAGCAAGAATTCTAATTTTCATCTTTAGTTTAGTTCACTGGTAAATTGCACAAAACATTTTATTTTTATGACTTCAAATTCTCTTGAAATTTGTTTAGAAATTATTATTTGAATTTCAGGAGGGAATGAAAAGGCCATTAGATTCATTTTCATTTTTGTTTAAACTGTTTATTGCATTTGGCGACCTGTGTCCAGTGACCGATATTATTATTATTATTGTTATTATTATTATTATTATTGTTATTATTATTATTATGATTGTTATTATTATTATTATTATTATTGTTATTATTGTTATTATTATTATTATTATTACATGCTAAGCTACAACCCTAGTTGGAAAAGCAGGATGCTCTATGCTCGATGGCTCCAACAGGAAGAAATAGCCCAGTGAGGAAAGGAAACAAGGAAAGAAATAAACTGCAAGAGAAGTAATAAGAATAAAACTTGAAAATGTTAAAATGATTAACAACATTGAATTAAATTTATCATATATAAGCTATAAAAGCTTCATAAAAACAACATGAAGAGAAACAAGATAAGAAAGAGCGTGCCCGAGTGTGCTCTCAAGTTATATTGCTCGTTCGCATTTCCCTCTCATTTAATGGTAGCTAATGATCCAGTAAATATTTTACGACAGTTTTACTGATATTTTATTAATAAACTAGATTCCAGTAAAGTATATACACCCTCCCTATCTCCTTCTCTCTCCCTCCCTATTCATTTTTCTCCTTTTCTCGATGAATAGCAATTGGATTCGTTGATAAACTAGATTTTCATTATGTATATAGTCCCTCCATCTCTCTCTCTCTCTCTCTCTCTCTCTCTCTCTCTCTCTCTCTCTCTCTCTCTCTCTCTCTCCTATGAAGAGCATCATTGCAACTCCTTACTAGAGTTTATTATGAAGCGTTTAAGCTTGTCAACCCACATTTATTCTAGAGGGATTCTGATATTATTATTATTATTATTAGTAGTAGTAGTAGTAGTAGTAGTAGTAGTAGTAGTAGTAGTAGTAGTACCTGCTAAGCTACAACATTAGTTGGAAAAGCAGGATGCTATAAGCCCAGGAAAATAGCCCAGTGAGGAAAGTAAAATTTAAATATATTAAGAAGAGGAACAATATTAACATAAATATCTCCTTTATAGACTATAAAAACGTCCTATATAGACTATAAAAACGTTAACAAAACAAGAAGAAGAGAAATTATATAGACATAGGAAGACCTGGTACAGAGGCTATGGCACTACCCAAGACTAGAGAATAGTCGTTTGATTTTGGAGTGTCCTTTTCCTTGAAGACCTCCCCACCATAACTAGAGTTTTTTTTTTTTTTTTTTTTTTTTTTTTTTTTTTTTTTTTTTTTTTTTTTTTTTTTTTTGGCATGGCCGTTTAATCATAGTTCTCATTATAATCTGTTCACCTGAAACTTGATATTAACTTATACATTGGTAGAGTTCTCTTAGTTGAGGGTTCACTTCTATCTAATTTCTCTTCCTCTTGTTTTGTTAAAGTTTTTATAGTTTATATATGCAAGATCTATTTTAATGTTGTTACTGTTTTTTTAATATTTTATCTTAATATTCATTACTTGTATTCTATTTATTTCCTTGTTTCCTTTCCTCACTGGGCTATTTTTCCCTGTTGGAGCCCCTGGGCTATAGCATCCTGCTTTTCCAACTAAGGTTGTAGCTTAGCAAGTAATAATAATAATAATGATAATGATAATAATAATAATAATAATAATAATAATAATAATAATAATAATAATATCACACTGCAACAAAAAATATGATATATCATTTGTCTCTCCTTCCCCTTATCTCCTTATATATACAATCATATCCTTTTATATATCCTTTTAAATCAGGACATGATTCCTTCAATAACGTTTAATCTGAAGTATCGAACAGGCGTGTCCTGATGACCCAAAATCATCAGCTGTTGCAAATGAAAACTTATTTTCTATTTTTATTTCAATTATTATTTCTTCTTTCTTGGAAAAGTTTTTTTTACCCCCCACCTTCCTACCTTCCTTTAAATAAGTAGTTTCGCCACTTTTAATTATCCTTACCTTTCCGCCTCATGATTATCTCTGGCCGAGTCCTTGATTGTTAACTGAGATAACGTATCTTTAATTGAATCTGTCCAAGATCACTGATCAATATAGAAAGATAACCTTTTGAACTTGATCTTCGTTCGGCAGTGGCAAGAAAGCGTTCTGGAGAGAGAGAGAGAGAGAGAGAGAGAGAGAGAGAGAGAGAGAGAGAGAGAGAGAGATCTGTCTGCTTCGCCCCTTTGAATAGAACAGAGAGAGAGAGAGAGAGAGAGATCTGTCTGTTTCATCCCTTTGAGTAGAAGAGAGAGAGAGAGAGAGAGAGAGAGAGAGAGAGAGAGAGAGAGAGAGATCTGTCTGTTTCATCCCTTTGAGTAGAAGAGAGAGAGAGAGAGAGAGAGAGAGAGAGAGAGAGAGAGAGAGAGAGAGAGAGAGAGAGAGCGAGCGATCTGTCTGCTTCACCACTTGGAGTAGAACAATAATGATTTTTCTTAAATGGATAATTCAACCTACGGAGAGAGAGAGAGAGAGAGAGAGAGAGAGAGAGAGAGAGAGAGAGAGAGAGAGAGAGAGAGAGAGAGAGAGAGAAAGATTCTCTTTTCATAAGTGAGTAGAAAATGGCTTAGCTATATTTTAGAAAATAAGTAGCGTGTCGAGGTTTGGATTTCAACGGAGGACTGGACCTGTTTCTTCTTCTTCTTCTCCAGTTGTCGTGAATGAGAATCATTGTTGAGGACCGACGTGACACTCCAGTGTCAACAGAGATGGTCCTGTCGTAGCGGTAGGCCTATAGGCTTCGAAATGGTCGGGGTTGTCTCTTGTCCGTTGATGGGTTCCCGAGACTTTTAGAACTGGGATGGAAGATGAGAGTTGGAATCTTATCTTTATATTTGAGGTCGAAGTTCCTTTGTGAAGCTCGGGAGTCAGGATTGTTGAGGGGTTGAAATTTGGTTTTCCGTTTTCAAATGTGTAGTTTGAATACAAAAGAATATGTATTTGAGTTAGGTGAACCGGAAATGTTTGGTTGCTAAAGAAGCCAGAAACAAATTTATTTATAACCTCCCCCAAAGAAGTTGTGTTTTCGCCCCTATTTGTATGTGTGTGTGTGAATAGCTTCTTGGTCACAATTCTAATCTTGGATTAATGAAACTTCGTTTGCGGAAGTAATGATATTATTAAATCTTTAACTAATAAAATGCGATGAGATGTTGATGTGTACTAAGAGTCACAGTGAATACAAGAATGTAGCAATTTAATCGGTGGGAATTCAAAAGTTCAAACTTGGAGCGAATGTTTTTATGTTGAACAAGCTGTCATAAGTCTCTCTTTATAGTTTATTTATGAAGGATCTATTTCGATATTGTTACTGTTCTTAGAATATTTTATTTTAATTGTTCGTTGCTCCTCTTTTAATGTGTTTATTTCCTTATTTCCTTTTCTCACTGGACTATTTTCCCCCGTTGGAGCCCTTGGGCTTATAGCATACTGCTTTTCCAACTAGGGTTGTAACTTAGCTAATAATGATAATAATAATAGCCCGAAATGTTATTAACCATCAACTCTTGTAGTTTGCTTTAAGAAAATAAGCTTATTGGATATGCAGATGATACTACTCTCATTATAGCGATCCCATCTCATGAATGTAGACACGTGGTCCCTTAGAGATCCAGCTAAGATAAGCGCTTTGTGCAAAGTAATAGGGATAAAGTTAAACTTGACATAACTCAAAGTTTAAAATTCTAGGTGTATATCATAATCACAGATTTTGTTTTCAGATATATATATATATATATATATATATATATATATATATATATATATATATATCATTCTGCTCTTCTCCAACTGCACAAAAATATCTATTAAGAAAATCTTCTCCAACTCAACAAAAAATATCTATTAAGAAAATCTTTCAAATTTGTTGGAGGTCAATCTAATTTGAGGAAATTTTTTCTATGCATTTATTCTCCCATGTTAAGAATATTGTTCACCTGCCTGGTCTTTAGCAACGGACTCTTTTAAACTTGCTGGACCAAAATTAGAGGTTTCATTAAATTCCTGATCCCTAATCTGGATACTAATCTGTTACACCGTTGTTCAGTTAACCCTTTTTGAAATTATAAGAACCTTCCAAGGTGATGAGGGCAGGTTCATCCTTGCCACGATTCTTGGACAGTATGTGTTGTACTATACTTGCAGTATTTTTAATTTCATTTCTAAAGCAGGTTCACTGAAAGCTATTTAAATTTTATAAGGACATCTACGAATTTATGGTTTTATACTTTATTTAAAGCAAACGATATCGCTGTCAATGACTTCCGATGTCAGGATGCCAGAGAATTCAAAATCTATCAATCAATTGAACCAGGCAAACTACAACAACAACTTTCTTTTGTTTGCTGTTCCAAGATTATTCACAATTGTAACCATCCGCTAAGTACTACAAGAGAGGCTGTTAATTCTAAATATTACTACCTTCCTTTAAAAGCATCAGTACTAAACTATTCTAGACGTGTCATTCTGGATGTGACTTAAATTCTGGAATGATATTCCTGATGTAACGGTTATTATGTCCAATTGGTAAGGTCTAAGCTTGGTGATCGCCAGATTGGGGTTCGAGTCCCGGTCAAACTCATTAGTTCCTTCAGTGTCTGCAACCTCAGTATCCTTGTGAGCTAAGATGGGGGATTTGGGGTAGCCTATAGGTATACTTGCTGAGTCATCAGCAGCCATTTCTGGCCCTCCTTGGTTCTAGCTTGGCTGGAAAGGGTGTTTGAGCGCTGATTATATATATATATATATATATATATATATATATATATATATATATATATATATATATATACATACATATATATATATATATATATATATATATATATTTATATATATATATATATATATATATATATATATATATATAAATATATATATATATATATATATATATATATATATATATAAAATATATATATATATATATATATATATATATATATATAAATATATATATATATATATATATATATATATATATATATATATATATATATATATATATATATATATATATATAGTCAATCTCTAGGGCATTGTCCTACTTGCTTGGGCAATATCATTGTCCCTTACCTCTGCCATTCATGAGTGGCCTTTAAACCTTTAAACTTCAGAAGTTCAAACTTGGTACAAACCCTTTTTCTGTTAAGCAGGTTGACAAAGGGTTCGTTTATTGTTTATATTACATTAATCTGTTTATTGTTGTTTATCATCTATTTTTGTTTCTTATTTATAGTGTAATCTTTGCTTATCCATTTCCTCTCCGTAATAAGCTGATTTTTTTGTTGGGACCCCTAAGTTTATACCATTTTCCTTTTACAAATATGGTTGCCACTTGGCTAATAATAATGGTAATAATAATTTTATTTACACGAACCTGTATAGTATCAAAATAGGTAACTGGTATATGTATTTTCATGTAATGCTGCTATCATTTTCCCTATTGGAATCTACAAGTCTATGAACTAATCGCGAAGACTAGGTCTAATCCACAAAGCCTATTTTTTTTTAGATTATGTTTTTACACGAGTCATTTTTCTTAATTGATTTTATTCTTCCCTATGTATATCATTTGTCTCTCCTTCCCACTATCTCCTCATATATACAATCTTATATTGGTAAGCCACCATCTCTCTCTCTCTCTCTCTCTCTCTCTCTCTCTCTCTCTCTCTTTCTCGTGTGTGTGTTAGCATCCTAAGATCCATTATTAACTACGTGGTTGTTAGTTGACAGTTGTAGGTCACTGAGAGGATAGAGAGAGGAAGAGAAAAAAAAAACACCTGACAGAGGGTCCTCTCTCTCTCTCTCTCTCTCTCTCTCTCTCTCTCTCTCTCTCTCTCTCTCTCTCTCTCTCTCTCTCCTGTCGAGATTTATTTCTCATTCTAATCTGTATACCTCGATCCGATGAAAGACAAAACCGTCTATTTGCAATGGAATAATGATTTCATTACAGTGGTAATTCGTGGTCACGCTCATCCAGCTATTGCCAATCGTGGTGTTGGTGGAAGATGCCCAACGGCTGTGGGTACCCATTGGGTACGGATATTGTAGCCCATACCTTGGCCTCACAAGGTACTCTCGCGTCCAAGAAGTTAACAAAAGGACATTAAAAACCCCCTATGGCCCACAAAGTTGTCAAAACAATGGGGTATGAAATGTCAGTGTAATTAATGCGATGTCACTCATGTCGTGAAGGACGGGAGGAACCAGTCGGATATAGCTGGGATTCGACGAGAGAGAGAGAGAGAGAGAGAGAGAGAGAGAGAGAGAGAGAGAGAGAGAGAGAGAGAGAGAGAGAGAGAGTATAAGGAGTTACAAGGATTTTGAATGTCTCAGTCATTTTAGTCCATCCTCGGAGACACTATTAGTCAAAACGTTTAGAGAGAGAGAGAGAGAGAGAGAGAGAGAGAGAGAGAGAGAGAGAGAGAGAGAGAGAGAGATATCTTTTTTTCTCCTTTATAGTTTTTTTATTTACTATTTTTTTAATTGTGTAGGTTTCTCAAAACGGGCGTTAACACTAGTAGCACTCTGCATTTGCTATTATAATTGCAGCTGAGCTTCTACTACTACTACTACTACTACTACTACTACTACTACTACTACTACAAAAATATTTGAATTTTATTACTGGCAACTAATAATGTTGTTGATAAGAAATTGTTTTATTTCTATATGCTCTAAGTACTACTAATATCATTAACTACTTATCTTTACACCCTTGTGCTATAGACTCTCTCCCTCTCTCTCTCTCTCTCTCTCTCTCTCTCTCTCTCTCTCAGCGTCCCCTTCTCATTAGCATAGTTTACCTTCTTTCTTATTCAGCGCCTTAAGATTGAATATCACGAATCTTTCCAACGGTATGAAAGTCGAATGTTTCAAAGTCGAATGTTTCAAATGCTATCCAATAAAATCTCAGGTGGTTTAATTTCTGGTATGACCTTTGACCCAGAGCTGGTCCTTTTAGCCTTGGGGTTTTGATGGAATGCTTTGAGAACCAGAATGCCTTTTTAAAGCCCACTCATGAATGGCAGAGGCAAGGGACAGTGACATTGCCCTATCAAACAGGACAATGCCCTAGAGACTGACCATATATACATATGATCAGCGCCCAAGCCCCCTCTCCACCCAAGCTAGGACCAAGGAGGGCCAGGCAATGGCTGCTGATGAATCAGCGGATAAACCTATAGGTTCCCCTTAGCTCACAAGGATGGTGAGATTGCAGCGACCAAAGATACTAAAGAGTTTGAGCGGGACTCGAACCCCAGTGTGGCATTTATCAGTCAGGGACGTTACCACATCGACCACCACAACCCTTTACGACATATTTGCGTGCAGGGTTCCACCGTGAACTTTCTTGAAAGAGGAGGTTATTGTTGCCCAATGATAAGCGCGCCCAGTTTACAAACTGAGGGACCCGTGTTCGACCGAATGATGATAGACGAAAGGATGGATTCATTAAAATCCAATAGGCCTGTGGACAGTGAGTTAGGTACATAGTTATTAGTCAGCTGGTGTGGGTCGCAGCTACGAATAGATATGAACACTACCGGAGTGGAAAATGATTCCTTGAAAATGTACATCATCAAAACGGACTGGTCTTGACGATGTAATCCCCAAGGATTCCATTAGAAATTCCCTTTGAATACCTGGGGAATTTGTTTGTAGAAATGGCTCCAAATTACACTTTTATTATTATCATTACTACTACTACTACTACTACTACTACTACTACTACTACTACTACTACTAATAGTTATGCTACAACCCAAGTGTGAAAAGCCGGACTCTATAAGCTCAAGAGCTTCAACGGGGAAAATAGCCTAACGAGGAAAGGAAATGAAATGATAAAGTGTACTTCTTTAGGATGTCACGAAGTTAAAGGATGAGAGAAAAGAAAAATGAGATGAAACATTCCATTGGAGCCATGGATTCGACGAAATTAAAAGAGAACAAAGAGAAATAAACTGAAATATTCCATTGGAGCCATGGATTCCATGAAGGTAAAAGATGAGAACAAAGAGGAAAAAAATGAAGCATTCCATTGGAGCCATGGATTCCATGAAGGTAAAAGATGAGAACAAAGAGGAAAAAAATGAAGCATTCCATTGGAGCCATGGATTCCATGAAGGTAAAAGATGAGAACAAAGAGGAAAAAAATGAAGCATTCCATTGGAGCCATGGATTCCATGAAGGTAAAAGATGAGAACAAAGAGGAATAAAATGAAGCATTCCATTGGAGCCATGGATTCCACGAAATTAAGAAATTATAGAAAAGAGAAATGAAATGAAACATTCCATTGGAGCCATGGATTCCACAAAGTTAGAAGAAGAGAGCAAAGAGAAATAAAAGGGAACATCCCATTGGAGTCATAGATTCAACGAAGTTGAAAGATGATATAAAAAATAAATTTAAACATTCCATTGGACCATGGATTCCACGAAGTTAAAAGAGGAGAGAAAAGAGAAATGAGATGAAAACATTCCATTGGAGCCATGGATTCCATTAAGTTAAAAGAGGAGAGAAAAGAGAAATGAGATGGAAACATTCCATTGGAGCCATGGATTCCACGAAGTTAGAAGAAGAGAGCAAAGAGAAATAAAAGGGAACATTCCGTTGGAGCCATGAGAAATAAAATGAAATATTCCATTGGAGTCATAGATTCAACGAAGTTGAAAGATGATATAAAAAAATAAAATTAAACACTCAATTGGAGCCATGGATTCCACGAAGTTAAAAGAGGAGAGAAAAGAGAAATGAGATGAAACATTCCATTGGAGCCATGGATTCCACGAAGTTAAAAGAGGAGAGAAAAGAGAAATGAGATGAAACATTCCATTGGAGCCATGGATTCCACGAAGTTAGAAGAGAGCAAAGAGAAATAAAAGGGAACATTCCGTTGGAGCCATGAGAAATAAAATGAAATATTCCATTGGAGTCATAGATTCAACGAAGTTGAAAGATGATATTAAAAAATAAAATTAAACATTCAATTGGAGCCATGGATTCCACGAAGTTAAAAGAGGAGAGAAAAGAGAAATGAGATGAAACATTCCATTGGAGCCATGGATTCCACGAAATTAAAAGAAGAGAGCAAAGAGAAATAAAATGAAGCATTCCATTGGAGCCAAAATCCCATTTTCCAGATGACATTGATAAGAAAACCGACAATTGCGATGTTTGTGTTGTGGGCCGGTGCCTACCTGCTTTGTATGATAAGCGACGCGAGTGTGGCAGCCCTCCCTGGCCCAGCCTACCTGCTCAAAATTAAGCCTTCGTAAATATACACTAAGATAGTCCTTAAGGATATAGGATTTCTTTGGGATCAGGTGACGGACAAACATTCTTAGCCTAAGATGGCGTAACTCTAGAATGTTTGGGTGAATTTTAGCTGCGTCTCCATTTCCGAATTGTTTTTCGAAAACTGACACGGGCACTAATTTTTGAAAATTTTATTCATGTTTTTTTTCTATATTCACTCAAATTATTAGATGTTAGTTATGTATTAATTCTAATAATCGCATATATAAAACTCAAAAGATGCTGTGGTGATATTTTGATTTTCAGTTTTTCAAATTCATAATATTTATTTGATTTACTTTTTGTTATTCATCAAGCATTGGCATTTAATAAGCAGATTAGATTTTGATTAAATTTCTATTTTATTTTTTGTATATAGATAAGTTCCGTTATTGTTTTTCATTAATTCCTTGTGGAATTTTATTTTTATAGTATGCAGTATATATGAAAGATCTATTATAATGCCGTTATGGTTCTTAAAATTTTATTTTCATTTTTCATTACATCTCTTATAGTTTGGTTAATTCCTCATTTCCTTTCCTCACTGGGCTATTTTTCCTTGTTTGATCCCTTGGGCTTACAGCTTCCTGCTTTCTGAACTAGGGTTGTAGCTTAGCTTACAACAACAACAACAACAACAACAATAATGATAATAATAATAATGATGATAGTAGGACTTAACCTTTAATTCTATGTTCACTTTTTAAAGCAATCTCATATTGACTTTTTTTCGGGATTATTTTTTTTTCGACCAGATCTTACTATTATGAAGTAAATATTCACGAGTATAATGGATACTGTTTGCATATTAATACATCTTCTTTTGCTATATATGTTTCGGATTGTGTATGCCAAAATCACTGCGTTTTTTAACTATATGCTAAGTAAAAACTACATTATTATTATTATTATTATTATTATTATTATTATTATTATTATTATTATTATTATTATTATTATTATTATTATTATTATTATTGTTGTTGTTGTTGTTATTATTAATGCCTGCTAAGCTAAAACCCTAGTTGGAAAAGCAGGATGCTATAAGCCCAGGGTCTCCAACTGGGAAAATAACCCAGTGAGGAAAGAAAACAAGGAAAAATTAAAAATGTTAATTACAGTAACAACATAAGATAAATCTTTCATACGTAAACTATATAAACGGCATAATAAGAGGAAGAGAAATATGATAGAACAGTGTGCCTGGGTGTACCCTCAAGCAAGAGAACTCTACCCCAAGACAGTGGAAGACCATGGTACAGAGGCTATGGCACTACTTAAGACTAAAGAACAATGGTTTGATTTTGGAGTGTCCTTCTCCTAGAAGAGCTGCTTACCATAGCTAAAGAGTCTCTTCTACCCTTACCAAGAGGAAAGTGGCCACTGAACAATTACATTGCAAGAGTCAACTCCTTGAGTGAAAGAAGAATTGTCTGGTTATCTTAGTGTTGACAGATGTATGGGGACAGAGAAGAATGTAGAAAGAATATGCCAATATACCAGACTATGTATGTGTAAGCAACGGAAAAATGAGCGAGAGGGATCCAATGTAGTACTGCCTGGCCAATCAAAGAACACAATAACTCTCTAGCGGTAGTATCTCAACTCAGACGAATGTATCAGATATTCGCCCCGTTTCAGGTGAGACATCACCAATTAGTCCCTTTCCACTTGCTAAGGTCTACTTGTGGCCAGACACCTAATGAGTTCCTCCGATACTTGTAGTGTTCTTGGCTCTATAAGTAAGAGTTTTATCCCCTTCCACGAAGAAATGATTGTCAATACTACCAAGTTTAACTCTTAGGGTCACTTCAGATGTATGGCGATGTCAGAAGCGATTTGTCAATGGTGGATGATGCCCTAAAACTTTTTTTTTTAATTAGCTAGAACCTGTTTTGTGGAGATAGTTCTCCAAGTCAGAAAAAGCAGAACAAGGAACTTCACTTCCTTGATCTACTCTTAAATGCATTGGATGCCAAATACCTTTTTTAGATTTTTTTTTTATCCTTATATAACCACCGTGCCTTATGAGTTTTCATTCGCAACTATTTCAGTAACACTTATTTATTATACAAAGCTCTTTGTTAATTTAGCCAATACTGGTCCATCTTCATGAAAAGAGATCTAAGCAACAAGCTTATTTTCAAGGTCATTGTGTATATATATGAATTGTAAAGGTTTAAGTTTATCAACCTGAAGAACACCATATATTATTTTTACATAGTCACTTTGGTGTCATTCAACAATTAGTATTTATAATATATTAAATGAAGATTTAATAATGATTTTAGGAAATGGCCCACCAACTTCCAAAAGGGTCAAGTTTGAAAACAACTGCCTCATGATTAACACAGTCAAAAGCAAAACTAAAGTCAAGGTTAATCAAACGGACTTCATACACAGTCAAGGCATAGCAAGAAGAGCATTACAAGCCCCATTTGTTTCTGCATATCCATTCAGGCGCTTTGCCAATAGGTGATACTGCTCTTAAGATATTTTGTTTTAATTGTTCATTGTGTCTCTTGTAATTTGTTTATTTCCTTATTTCGTTTCCTCACTGAACTACTTTCCCTGTTGGAGCTCTTGGGCCTATAGCATCCTGCTTTTCCAACTAGGGTTGTAGCTTAGCAAGTAATAATAATAAAAATAATAATAATAATAATAATAATAATAATAATTGGCTGGACCAAATATATAACCAGTTATATATACGAATAACTTTACCAATTCTCCATCAAGTACAGCATGAACCTCGTCTTGCTAATTTACGAAAAAATGAGAGACAATTTACAAGCTGAATCATTTGCCTTCCTTGAAAAGAAGAAGAAGAAGAAGAAGATGGCACCTGTACCTTATTTTCCATTCACGCGTTAATAACTAAAGTACCAGTGTATTCTAACGGGCAAGGAACTCTTAAAGGGAATCCTGCTCTCCTAGGCTTGGTGAGTGTATATTCCTCCACTTTTGCTCTCTCCCAATGGACGTTAGGGATGAAAACTCTCCTGATGCTGTGCGCAAGTATTGAGAGGATCAACTAGTTTGTGGCATCGGCTGTTAGAGATCTTTTTCCTTATTATATTCTTCCTTTCTAAATAAGTTTCATCGCAATAGCTTTACAAATAAAGTAATAGAATCAAATCTATTTTTGGGGGGTTTTATTTATTTTTTGGATTTTCATCCATAGAATTGAAACAAATCGTCCAAACGTTTTAGAGTTTTCGGTAAACGATGACCTTATCTATGTATAAAAGCTGTATGAATTCTTTCGAATTCGGATATGAAATTCGTACATGGCGGTGACCCCCTTAAGAGGAACTACTCGTTTTTGCCATCAGCTGTTTTCCGAAAGTGTTTGACAATTTTCGTTTAAATGTTTTCGTCTTCCACTGTCTTGGGTTAAAGTTTTCTTGCTTGGGGGGGACTCTCGGGCACACTATTCTATTTCATTTCGTTTCTTCTTGATTTGTTGTAGTTTTTATAGTTTATATAGACAATATTTATTTTAATGTTGTTACTATTCTTGAAATATTTCCTTTTCCTTGTTTCCTTTCCTCACTGGGCTATTTTCTATGTTGGGGCCCCTGGGCTTATAGCATCCTGCTGTTCCAACCAGGGTTGTAGCTTAGCAAGTAATAATAATAATAATAATAGTATGTATGTGTATGTGTATTCATGCGTGAATATACTGTAATGCTGTAATAAATTAGTTGTAATTCACCATCTGTATTCCGCCATTAACCTTGATATTGTGGCAAATTACTTATTTCCAAAGTGTAATGTTATTGCGTTCGGAAGGTCAGTTTGTTTGAGAATTGTTCTGAAATGTCCATGGGCATCAATTTCAAACCTTCGTTGGTAACCATAATTGTGGTTATAATATATGCATCTTACATTTATGGTAAGATTTGGAAAAAAAATGATGATTTCAAGGTTATTTCTCCTTTCTAAGTTCAAACTTTATATTCGAGTAAAAACTAGTTTTGTTTCAAATACTAATTTTAATACGAAACTTCTATCAGTATCGTTAAATAAGTTACTGTTTAGATTCACCAGTGAATATTTTATTTCCCACCTTTTTTCTACTATACTTTTTTCTGTTTTCCTGTAATTACCTTTTATTATTATTATTATTATTATTATTATTATTATTATTATTATTATTATTATTATTATTATTAGCTAAGCTGCAACCCTAGTGGGAAAAGCAAGATGCTCTAAGCCCAAGGGCTCCAACAGAAAAAAATAGCACAGTGAGGAAAGGAAACAAGGAAATAATAAACGATATAAGAAGTAATGAACAATTAAAAGAAAATATTATTCACTACATTATTTATGTTATTATCTTTTCCGCATTGAATATTTACAGTATTTACCAATCTCTATTCCCCATCATCTTCGTGCCGCCCTTCTTATCATTCCACTTAGCCCATTATCTCTTCCAAATTCTTTCTTCTTTCTTCCCATGTCCTTGTTAGCCTTCTTTCCTTGCATCTCTTGTTCCCGGTCATTTTAATCAGGGTAAGGATCTCCTCCCATTCTTCCCACTCTCCCTGGCTCCTCCCACTCCTCAGATCCTCCTCCCTCAATTCTTTGCTATTGTTGGCCTGTGTGTTGTAGAGGGAAGTTTCTCCTTGTGTTACATGTAATGAATGGCCGTCTCGCCTTCATGATCATCATCTCATCTTCTTCTTCCTCGGTCATATCACGCTATCACACTTTCAGTGAAGTTTACTCAAAGCGCGGGTGGCCCTCTCTCTCTCTCTCTCTCTCTCTCTCTCTCTCTCTCTCTCTCTCTCTCTCTCTCTCTCTCTCTCTCTCTCTCACTCACACCTGCTGGTCATTTCAGCAGTCCATATTCTCCTTTTTGAATAAACGGAGAGGGACGAAGTCCAATTTGCTTGTGTTCGTCTAAGCAAATTAGGTACGTGGTTAGTTCTGGACGGTTGTGGGTCGCCGCTATGGAGAAGAGAGAACGGTGAAAAGAAAATTAAAAGAAAAATAAAAGTAAACTTGAAGTGAAGTACCTGTAACTACGTTAGAATTTCTGTACCATGCAAACGACAGAGCTTAGTCTAGGTACTCTCTCTCTCTCTCTCTCTCTCTCTCTCTCTCTCTCTCTCTCTCTCTCTGAAGGGAGGAGGGTATGATTATTTTCTTATTCATCGTCAAGCAACCCAGTTAGACATGACTAACCAAATCCAACTACTCTCGTGCTAGAGACATCTTTTCATAAGCTAGGATAAGTAGATGATATTCTTCGTAGAATTCAGGCAATTCAGAGGAAATTAATGTTATAGAACAACGGAATCGAAAAGTTACTCTTAGAAAAAAAATAGAAAGAGCAATCAGATGAGGTAACGTCACTGACTGGTGAACGCCAGACGTGGGTTCGAGTCCCTCTTAAACTCGATAGTTTCTTTGGTCGCTGCAACAATACCATCCTTGTGAGCCAAGGATGGGGTATTTGGGGGAGCCTATACGTCTATCTGCTGCGACATCAGCAGCCATTGCCTGGCCCTCCTTGGTCGTAGCTTGGATGGAGAGGGGGGCTTGGACACTGATCATATGTATATAAGGTCAGTCTCTAAGCCATTGTCCTGCTTCATAGGGTAATGTCACTGTCCCTTTCCTCAGCTATTCATGAGCGGACTTTAAACCCTTAAACCAAAAAAGATTGTATTTTTATTTTTTGCTCAAGTCTACGGACCAAGCTTTCCATTTTTCATAATTTATGCTGACCGTGAATGAAAGTTTCTAACAATCTTGGGTATTAGATTAGAAATCCAGTTATATATGAAAACTTCTGCAATTTTATAATATACAACATATATAACTGTGGATTTTTAATACCCAATTACAATCATAATAATCCGGATCACCTCTAGAATTTAAAGGGTTCTGTCCATTGTTAAAATTTGGTGAAAATCCGGCGAGGTATTTTGACGTAATCCCGCTAACAGACAAACAGATAAATAAACGCAGGTAATTTTATAATCTCCTCTGCGGAGGTAATCTTCATCTCCCGCTTCGCGCTTCATAGTTCTCAGCCATGTAGGTCTGGGTCTTCCAACTCTTCTAGTGTCTTGTGGAGCCCAGCTGAACGTTTGATGGCCTAATCTCTCTTGAGGAGTGCGAAGAGCGTGCCCAAACCATCTCCTTCTGCCCATCATGATGATTTCGTTCACATATGTCACTCGAGTAATCTCTCTTATAGTCTCATCTCTAATCCTGTCCTGTGGAGGTAATAATCTAAGTAATATGTATTTCTTTGTAATGAGGTACCGGCAAATTAGAGTCGCCACTAGATGGCACTAGTGGGAAGGAAGACGGAGTAGCGGGCTGCTCATGTCTACTTTGTACAATACCAGGTTGTCTTCTTCATTTGAGACCATATCACAGCTGTCACGAATGTTATTTCTTCCTAATCCTTAGAGAATCGAACAAAGCGAATGTATCTAAGAAGAAAAACACAACCAGACATCAGAATTTTCCTCCTGTGGCCTGATTGGTAACGTCTCTGCCTGGTGTTTGCCAGTCGGGGGTTCGAGTCCCGCTCAGACTCGTTAGTGCCATTAGTGTCTGCAACCTTACCATCCTTGTGAGCTAAGGTTTGGGGGTTTGGGGGAGCCTATAGGTCTATCTGCTGAGTCATCAGCAGCCACTGCCTGGCCCTCCCTGGTACTAGCTTGGGTGGAGAGGAGGCTTGGGCGCTGATCACATAATATATGGTCAGTCTCTAGGGCATTGTCCTGCTTGATAGGTCAATGTCACTGTCCCTTGCCTCTGCCATTCATGAGTGACCTTTAAACCTTTTTTAACCTTTAAATGCAATGAACTCTATCACCAAATGTGTTAATTTATACAAACACTTACCGTGGATACACAACTTAAGACTTTAAAAATAATTGACATTGCTTTGAAAATGTACAAGTACTTACGTGGTTGAAGTAATATACAAACTGATAGAACATTCAACTTGACTCTGATCATATAACATCTCTATTTTATCGTCATAAGATTTCCCACAAGACGAAAAGAGTTCCAGCTTGCGGCGTTTAGTTACAATGGGGTAAGTTTTGGAGATGATCCCCATGAAGGTCCATATAAGTTGTAGCACAAGGGAATGCCATGTGAAACTTTGGCACTGGCTCCTGCTTGGTTGCAGAATTAATGTCGTTAAATTGAAGACTGAAACGGCAGACGTCAAATTGAAGACTGAAACGGCAGACGTCAAATTGAAGACTGAAACGGCAGACGTCAAATTGAAGACTGAAACGGCAGACGTCAAATTGAAGACTGAAACGGCAAAGCCGTAAACAGTTTTGAGATGTTGATCTCTCGCTAACGTCCTGGTAAACATCTATTTTGATGAACCTGGAATTAAAACCAGACACCATTATCTTTTATATAATGTATATGCATATATGTGTGAATATATATATATATATATATATATATATATATATATATATATATATATATATATATATATATATATATATATATATATGTTTTTTCAAAAAGGCCCATAAAAGAAACACAGAAAATAAATAAAGCATTATATTTCGGTCAATAAACATTGACCCTCTTCAGGATGTTAAGTAAAAAGAGGGTCAATGTTTATTGACCGAAATATAGTGATTTATTTATTTCCTGTGTTTCTTTTATGGGCCTTTTTGAAAAAAAAAACATGTTGAAATGTTCGATTACAGTTATAAGTAAGACATATATATATATATATATATATATATATATATATATATATATATATATATATATATATATATATGTGTGTGTGTGTGTATGTATGTATGTATGCATGTATGTATGTATGTATAGACACACTCTAAGCACTTAAAACCCACCATTTGGGTAGGTCTGAGTTTAACAACCTTACCCAAAAAATTCTTGCTTAAATTGAATATGATAACACTTGACGCTAAACCCCTTAATCTTAGATATACACAAATTTGAAAGTTATTGCGAAAATATCTTATTATTTCAACACAGATAGATAATGAATGTTAACCCCTCAGGTCTTCACATTTCAGTGGGGAGAGTAAATTGGTTGTCTCACAGTAGCCGGAACTGTTTTACAACTGATGAGTGCTAAATTTTGACGGTTATTATTATTATTATTATTATTATTATTATTATTATTATTATTATTATTATTATTATGCCCTCTGTGGCCGCGGGGGCATAAAAACAATTAGAATAGCGTCAACGTTATCCCTGCGTGTCGTAAGAGGCGACTAAAAGGGACGGGACGAGGGGGCTGGGAACCCCCTCTCCTGCATATAATCCTTCGAGACGTCAACAAAGATTTGTTGATGTCGGCTACCCCCCAAAATTGGGGGAAGTGCCTTGGTATATGTATGTATGATTATTATTATTATTATTATTATTATTATTATTATTATTATTATTACTTGCTAAGCTACAACCCTAGTTGGAAAAGCAGGATGCCTTAAGCCCAGGAGCCCCAAAAGGGAAAATAGCCCAGTGAGGAAAGGAAAATTTTATATTTTAAGAAGAGTATCAACATTAAAATAAATATCTCCTATACAAACTATATAAACTTTACCAAAACAAGGGGAAGAGAAATAAGATTGAATATTACGCTCGAGTGTATCCTCAAGCAAGAGAACTCCAATCCAAGACAGTGGAAGACCATGGTACAGAGGCTAAGGCACTACCCAAATGCAAACAATGAATTCTTATTCAGCTTGATAATCTAAATGAGTCAACAGGATATTGGTGTTTTTGTATCCCACGAAGGATGCTGACGAGAAGGGCAACATATAACCAATGACAGTTTTCTTTTATGTCAATCATAGGAGGTTATAAGAACAGACTCTTTTTATTTGTTTGTATGTATATATAGTGTGATAAAAACATTCATCGTTTGACTTTCTGCCAATCATAAAAGACAGACTCTCATGTTTTTATTTGTTAGTATGCATATATATATATATATATATATATATATATATATATATATATATATATATATATATATATATATATATATATACCGTATATATTTATATATATATATATATATATATATATATATATATATATATATATATATATATTTATATATATATATAGTATGATATAGAACATTCATACTTGGATACGTTTTCTTCCTTTGTTACTGATGAGGAATTTCTAAATGGAAATGCTCTCTCTCTCTCTCTCTCTCTCTCTCTCTCTCTCTCTCTCTCTCTCTCTCTCTCTCTCTCTCTCTCTCTCTCTCTCTCTCTCTCTCAAGGTTTTTATGAATATTTTATTCTCGAAATTTATGTTTCCAGTATATATATGCTCTATATTTTTCTGTACTTCAACTTAAAAAATATCATTGAATATGAATGTTCAAGAAATGTTATAGAGCCCCAATCATCATGCCTATCATTAATTCATTCTTTATAATTTTTTTGATTACCTCCGCCAACGAAGTTGGAAGTAGGTTATGTTTTACACCCTGTTTGTGTGTATGTTCGTTTGTGTGTGTGTTTGTTAGAGGAACAGCTTCCTGGACACAATTTTAATCATAGAGTAATGAAACTTGCAGGAATTAACTGTTATGTAAAATGTTATATATTATTAAATTTTGGACGGTTAAGGTCAAGGCCAAGGTTAAGCAAAATGTCCAATTCACGTAATCAGCCATAAATTTGGACATCTTTGTCACAGATATTTCAAGCTTGGTTCATAATTTAATTGTATGAAAATCCACGGTAATTTATACATGTTCAGGTCAAAGGTCAAGGTTTATGTCTAGAAATAAGCTGTCGCGACGGAGGTCTGCGCTCTACTGAGTGCCCCTCTAGTTTTTAAATGAAGTGAAATGTTACCAAAACTATTACAATGAATGGATTAAACTTAGTTTAAATGGAATATCTTAGATTTTAGAATGATTACTGCGGCATTAAGCAACAAATATGAATAATGCTTTGAAATATCTTCATTTAGCTGCCTGGTAATCTTTTGGACTGGGATTCAAGACCCACCGATTTACGATTGTTTCTAGTTGTGTCTGCAACCTCACCATCCTTGTGAGCTAGGGATGGAGGGTTTGGGGGGCGCCTACAGGTCTACCTATTGAGTCAACAACAGCCATTGCCTGGCCCTCCCTGGTCCTAGTTTTAATGGAGAAGGCGCTTGGGCGCTGATCATGTGTGTGTATGGTCAGTCTCTAGGACATTGTCGTCTCCTTTGTCCCTGCCATTCATGAGCGACCTTTAAAATTTTAAAAAATGCATTCCTTCTCGTGCCCAGTTTACTAGATAAAATCAAATCCATTCAAAACTAGAAAAACACTCAGAGTGCAGACCTCCGCCACGGCAGCTTATTTCTCGCGGTTGGGGTAAATTCGGTAGACTTTTTACTCGACCTTGAACTTGACCTTTGACCTAGGACTTTCAAATTTGAATCACTTTCGCGTCTCAACATTAATCCCTGAAATTTTCACTACTCTATTAGTATAATTTTGGTAAGGAAGTTGTTCCAAATCAAACAAACAGACAAACGGATAAACAGGGGAGAAAACATAACCTCCTCCCAACTTCACTGGTGGAGGTAACGAACACTTCCCAAATGTGACAATGGGTCTGAAAGCAGCGCTCTGTTCTTCCTCCATCAAAACCTTTCATATTTCTTGTGCGCATAACTCTTCTTGTGGCGTCCACATAAATAATTCCTCCTCATGAATAATGTTGATGTTATTCACTGATGGCATTCTTTGAATTTCGAGTTATTATCTGCTCGTTTGGATACAGAATTCAAGTTGTTTTGCAGAAGTTTATTCTCATTTACTAAAACAAATGAGCATAGATAGTTGTTGACAGACGAGTATTTTTGTTTTGTTTTATCAGTGTCTCGTATGATAAGTAGTCGTGTTAAGTCTTGTGAAATCCATTAGATATTTTATGGCGGGGAGACGTGGGACTTTGCCGCAAGAGAGAGAGAGAGAGAGAGAGAGAGAGAGAGAGAGTAAAAGTATTTCTAATAGAATTAAGAAATTAATTGGACAGAACGAAAGGAAAGTATAATAGGAATAACAGGCTCAGAGAGAGAGAGATTGATATATATATATATATATATATATATATATATATATATATATATATATATATATATGTATATAGATATTTATATATGTATGTATACATATGTATATATATATATATATAGAGAGAGAGAGAGAGAGAGAGAGAGAGAGAGAGAGAGAGAGAGAGAGAGAGAGAGAGAGAGAGAGAGAGAGAGAGAGAGAGAGAGAATGTAGTGTTTCAATTAAAATTCATAGTGATAACCGATATATCTCAGATATAAAAGAGTTCTTGGATTCCAAAACGCCAGGAAGGATCAAATTCTATTAATCTGAACAAGTTTCAATTTGCTACAACTGTTCATTATTGTTGTAGAGGTATTCTACCAACAATGAATGAATAATTTGATTCT